>NC_025695.1:5890620-5896700 GCF_000633955.1 Camelina sativa | reverse complement strand
GGGGGGGGGGGGGGGGGGTTGCATCTGTGAATTGGGTACATTTGAAGGGTGTAGTTAGTATCTGAACGTTCCATCAAAGTCAAATTTGCCATCTTTTGTTTCATTCTAAAGGATTCATCTTTAGTTTAAGAAGAGTTTATGAATTAGCAAAAGTTGTGGACTTTTTTCTAATCTGGAAATGGGTTTAATCTGTTTCAAATGTCTCTCTGGTTTCAAAATGGTTTGGTTGAGATGTGTAGTTTGGTGGCCACACAGTGACTATGTTTAAGCTTAATCAATGTACATGTTCATTGGGGGTTGATGGTTGAATTATACATTTGAAGTTCTCTATATAAATGTTATGAAGCATCATTGTCAAAAAAAAAAAAAAATGTTATGAAGCATCATCAGTGTCTCAGTTTCTAATGTATGGTGCTTGTGTTTATGAATGCAGGGATTGCTGTGAAATCTTTCTGCGATGGTGACGACTCAAGATTATGTGTGTCTTATTATTGTTTTGTTTACTTGAAATTTCCTCTGGATAATGTTGACCTAAAGGAAAAGCCTTTGTTTTGAATTTCACTCGATAGTCAATAATTGAAACATCATATCCATGAATAATGAAACTGTTTTTGTTTCTGGTGAAGCTGTGGATTCAGCATTTGTTTTATCATAATAGCTGATTGATTTGGTCTATACTTGGATCAAAAACAGAAACAGAATACCGTTCATACATGTGTTTTTTTTTTGCTGTAAATCTTGATCGTTCTATACTCATTTCCTTCAAGTCAAAGTCTACTGCTTTCTTATTGTGGCAGGGTCGTTCTTTGGACTTGTGATTAGGCTGTTTGTGAATTCATTCACATTGAACACTTGTATTTTTGTCATTTATATATGATCAATTATAGATTTCTATCAATACAAATTGGCAATGAATGTTAGAGATTCTTATCTTTTATATCCATGTCCCGGGCAAGAAGACGAAAAAAAAAAAATAGGGTAACAGTGACAATGTGACACTCTCTTACCTGTCATTATTGGGCCAAAACAAAACAAGACGTCCACAAATTAAAACTAAATCCACATCCAAATCCGGATGGGCCAACTTTTTTACTTTGCTTGCTGGCTGCTGCTATGCAGGAATTTGTGGTCGACATTATCTTTACAAAAGATGTGCTTCACATGCCTCTCGTTCCAAGGATTTAATTTATACTTGAAAACAGCAAAATGTTGGTTGACATGAGGAAGCTATATATAGGATAACACAATACATGAACATGAATATGATTATGATAGAGGTGCATTTGTGTAATCATTGAACGTATCGATTAAGTAATTTTACTGAAGTTGTTTTATACTCAAAACACGTTTAGTCGAGATCACCTTTGGGAGTATTATCTTCACGGGAAAGCCAAGACGTCTTTTCATTTCTCATCATGATACTAGCTAGATGAAAGAACGTATAGCTAACTGATAGTAGATGGCATAACAATAGTGATTGAGATAACTCGGACTTAACATATATTCCTTTTACTGCAATCAAGTTTATAAATAATCTCACATTAAAGAAAATGAGAAAATGAGAAAATGAGTTACTCTATTCTCTAATTAGGGGAAGTCATTTCAAGAAACAAAAGTCGTTCATGAATTTCATCAAAATAAAACCTTAACAATCCAACAAGAAAGATAATAAGGAACATGATAGAAGATGAATGTTCTATGACCGAACCTTTCATTAATGATACTTCATACTCAGTTAGGTTGCAAGAGCTTAAATACAAATAAATAAAGGGCCATTTAATAATGTGTGTGTATATATATAGATGACATAAATACTAAATTCAATAGCATTTTTGTCGTTACACCTAGAATTTAATAAATACTTAATACAAAAATGGTTTGTTACATAGACTCACGAAAAGTAAGTTGTCACGATTTCGCACATAACGAATTCTGTCCCTTTTGACCGAAAGACAAATTTAAAGTAACTTTAAAAAAAAATGATCAACAACAAAGGATTCTCCATAATCAGTGGGCCAGTAAAACAAAGGATTACCTCTTTCAAAACAGTTTGTGTCTATAATATTTGTTTTGTTTTGGCAGTACCAAACCAGATGTAACTTTCATGTCGTTGCAATTGTGTCTTCCACAGTGTAGAACTCGTTTTATTCCCATGAGAATAGTTCTACTGGAAATTGAAACATGCATGACTCATTTTTCTTTTATAAAAAAAAAGAAGAGGAAGTTCATATAAAACTCATAACCTAAAACGTCTACAGTAATATATATATATATTTTTGTTACATCTCTCTGTACACTTGCTAACGCCAATCCATAGCAAGTTCGGGTTAAATTGGTGGCATGACTACTGAGGATATACATAGACTCTTGACGTATTGATACAATACAAATATATAATTTAATGTCACAAAGAAATAGGATATCATAAATAATTTTATAAGTTTTGGGGGAGGTTAATTTTGGTTGGTGTAAGAGGAATCAAAATTTTGGACAAGAAGAAGGCGTCACATGACACATGATATGTTTCGACTAAACGACATATCACCTGGGAACAATCCTTCACATGTGCCTTTCGATGTTAACTTTAAACGAACACATACCTCCAACTCCAATTACTTAACTACGTTACAAAATATCTTTTTTATTCATTCTCTCAACTGTGACTATTTTGTTTTCACTGCAGCTAATGTGATAATTAAATCTCGCGTGTTCACAATAGTTTTTAATTGTAACTAGAAGTTAATTTGTGTAGGAAATATCACATCCATTCAACCATTCAACACATTAGCAGCTAAACTATAGAGAAGCACAGACTGGAGAAGCATATTAGAATGATAAATGAGTCAATAAAATTTTACGTGTGGAAATGTCAAAATAATATCTAGATATATGTATATTAATGGAGAAAACATTAATTTCTAGTTTGACCAAAGACATATGATACCTGTTGTAAATTTGAGCAGAAGAATTTTGGAATTGGAGCCAGGTAAATATATTATTTACAAAAAAAAATATATATATATATATATATATATAAATATTATTTACAGTTTCAACACTTCCATGAGTTGTTCAAAACTCATATATAATGAGCCACGTAAATAATATTGGCACATACTGTGTGCCAATATAAATGTTGCAAGACGCACCATGAATTATTTAGAGGACTACAATCTTACAATGTACTACAGTACCATACATATCTTCATTATNAAAAAAAAAAAAAAAAAAAAAAGTGAGCTGTGTAATCCAAAAAAAGAAACACCAATCAAGTGGGAAATTACTGTGTTCATAATACTTTTTGGAGGGGAAGCCGCGTTTGATGATTGAAACATGGATTCTAATCAAACATCATTGCTCTCTTAATAATACTTTAGAATGAGGTCCCCCTCAAAGATTATGAAATTAATATTTGAAAACTTTTCTTTTAGTTGTAATACTTTTTCTTTACCTTTCATCACAATTTAGTCAACTATCTTTTCTCTCCCTCCTTGGACTTTCACGTACGTAAGTATTTCTTCTACCTCTTTTTGCGTATTTCTATCCAAAATTATTTCCCAATTCGTCAAAAAAGTTACCTAGGATTAGGATACTAATCACATTATTTATTTAGGGATTTTTATTAATTGATTTTTTTGCATTTTTACATACTAATTAATCGTGAAAAGAATTATGGAATAAAAATAGAGTTAATTAAAAAAAAAAAAGCATTATTGGTCTTAGCAAAGTATTCGGATTTAGGCACTTTCGCATGTGCCTTACAAATACAGGCACTTTAATTTGCTGTAAAGTCCGTTTTGCCCTTCTATTTGTGATGTCATTCTCTTCTCATCTCTTTCGTAGACCGATTAAAGCCAATTTTTTCTTTGAGGATTTATTGTTACCAATAAATCTGTACTCGAGTTTCTCTACTCAACTAGCTTGTAATCGCTCATTGTTGGCTCTGCAATTTTGTCATGTATCTCTGATCTCTCTTAGTTATTTTAGAATCCTTTAGATGGTGAAGACGAGGAGTAAGACGTCTTCAAGCTTATGCTCGTTGCTCAATTACATCCGTAGAAAAATTCAGTGAGGCGCGTCTAGACTTAAAACATCCACATCGAGAGAGGGCGATTCAAGATTGCAAGAAGGATTCCCGATTGCTCAGAAAATATGTGGCCGCACATGTAAAACGGTTTGTAACTCGGTAAATTAAAGACAGCCGGCGGACTCAACGCCGCCTCAGATTTCAATCCCAGATTAAATTCAGACTTTATGCTCTAAGCTTGTAATCGTGTTGTCTGGGTGGTATAGGATTTGTCAAATTTGAAGTTAAATAAACGTCTCTCACTATATTTTACCACCAAACTATATATCAATGAGTGATGGCTCTCAGGATCAAGTTGGAGGTACACCATTCCCTATTTTTCTTTGCTTATGTATTATCTACAAGTGTCGAGCAACCTTTATTTCATATATACATAGTCCTCAGGATTTTCGTTTTAAAAGACGGATGGCTAACCAGTTCTAGATGAAACAATTGCTGATTTGTTTTCTTCCGGTGGTGAAGGCTAGTCATTTTACAGCTTTCTGCTCTATCATTTACGTTTCATGTAGAAACTAATGTTTAATATTAATTTTGTACATTGTACTTGTTTGATATTGACATCATCATGTTATCTCTCATGTGAGATTCATGTCCAAAACTTAAATTTTGCTGATTTGTTTATGAAATTTCATGAACTTTTTTATGTGTTTTACTCTCTTAACTTTTCTTTCTCACTCGTTTGACTTTTAAAATTCCTAAGGAATTGAACACTTTGTCTGAAGGTAAGGAGATAATATTTGGCATTGTGCATTTTGTCACTGCAATTTTAATTGGTTTCCCTTTGGGTTTAGTCATCTGCCTTGGTTTTAGGGCATAGTTTTGAACACTCACTCAGCTGCACTCACTCCATCGTTAAATTGGTTTCCCTTGGGTTTAGTCATCTGCCTTGGCTTTAGGGTATAGTTTTGAACACTCACTCTATCGTTAAATTTGTTTCCCTTGGGTTTAGTCATTTGTCTTGGCTTTAGGGTATAGTTTTGAACACACACTCCATCGTTAAATTTGTTTTCCTTGGTTTTAGGGACTAGGGTATAGTTTTGAACACTCACTTTATCGTTAAATTTGTTTCCCTTGGGTTTAGTCATCTGTCTTGGCTTTAGGGTATAGTTTTGAACACTCACTTCATCATTAAATTGGTTTCCCTTGGGTTCATTCATCCCTCTTGGCTTTAGGGTATAATTATGATTTATGAACACCGAAGAACAGGAGCGTACCTGGGGGAACAGGAGAGGACTAGAGGATGCATGTTGATTGAGTAGGAGAGCGAGCAATCAACTCTGCTGCCAACGAGGCTGAGAAGCCGGTGTGACTTGACGATAAAACACATATTAAGGTTTGCATGGACAAAGAAACACTGAAAGCATTATGTATTTTATCAATGTATTCTCTTGCTTCTCTTTTCAAGCGTTACATGTTTAATGACATGACGTCAGCAACCCATTTATTCACTGACCATTAAGATTCTCGCTCATTCTCTCAAGGGTAATATTGTCCGAAAAAACTGAAATTTGCTCTACAGTTAAAGTATACTGTATATAATGCCTAAAACCGAAAGTCCTACCCAAATAATGCCTATTTTGACAATATTCCCATAAAAATACTCATACATATTCACTTTAATAGCTAGTACTTATTATAATACTACACCAACCTCGTATTTGTGTGGTAAAAACACCCTAAATCTTTCAAAAGTAATTTAAAGATTATTAAAAACATAAATCTTGCAAAAGTTACATATCTGTGAGAGTCTCCATTATCCACGGTTCGTTGTCGCCTTAACAATGTTTTTTTAAAGAAGTAATTAGAACAAAGATTAACGAATTAAGAAAAAAAAGAACAAAAACCCTAATAAATCTCTAAAGTCCACACACACACTCTCTCTCTTCGTCTCTCATCACTTAAAACTTGTCACTTACACTTCATCAATCTCTCATTTATCTCTGTTTTTTTCTCCTTCATTCTTTTGCAAGATCTCTTTTTTTCTCTTCCCAAC
>NC_025695.1:5879714-5889901 GCF_000633955.1 Camelina sativa | reverse complement strand
AAAAAAAAAAAAAAAAAAAAAAAAGAGGAAAAAACAAAACTTGAGAATCATAGTTTCTCTTTTTATCAATCCGTTCAGATTGTTCAAATCTATCTGCACATTTTGATTTATGTGGTGAGTAATCTCACCATCTCCTTCTCAAATTTGCTTTTGCTTTTTTATTTTTCTTGATTCGTTTCGTGAATCCAAGTAAGTTTTACCCTTTTCTGTTTTTTTGCTTTTTGGCTTTATTCCATTGAAGTTTCAAGTTATGAGGATCCTCTTTGTAAATGTAGAAACTTTTTTTTTTTTTTTGTATTGGTTTGTTTCTTCTGGGTTTGTTATATTTGCTTATTCCTTGCTTGGATGATTTGTGCAAGTGGGTTAATTCTTCTTTATCTTAAATATTTTGATGTGTGTTTACAATTTTTTCAAGATTTGTTTTTTATTTTATTTTATTTGTCTTTCTCTGTCTCACTGATTGCTCAGTAACAGTAACTACTGTAGTCTCTTCAAACAGTTGATTTTGTCTAGAGAAGGTTGGTTTACCAATCTACAGTGAGATTGAAGTCTCTCAAGTTTTTGTGTTGGTTGTTAGTTTGGGACTGGCCTTGTAAAACCTTTAAGCTTTTAGCCTCAGAGAATATTTGATTTTCAGTTGTCTGATTTAGAAAGTTTAGTCTTTTTGTCACTCTGAAAGAGAGCATAGCTATATCATAAGGTCTGTGAAAGAGTGAGATTAATTGATCATTGTTGTTTTAGAATTTGTATGTGGTGGTTTGTGATTGTTGCTGTGGATAGATATTGTTGTTTTTCAAGGATGCTAATACTTCTCATTGGATTTTGATGCTGCAGAGTAGTCTCTAGCGAATCAAGGCGGTGCTTCTTTCGTGAGAAGCAAGATGGATGTCTGGTGTAAAGTTCTCGTCTTTTTCACATGTTTCTTCTCTGTGACAGCAGAGATTTACATTGTGACTATGGAAGGAGAACCAATCATCAGTTACAAAGGTGGTGATAATGGTTTTGAAGCGACTGCTGTGGAATCTGATGAGAAAATTGATACGACAAGGTACTTTGTGTTTTCTCTTCTTCTTCTTGATTAAATGCTTTCTAATTGTTGCTTGCTAGAGTAACAATCTGTGCCTTGTTTTTGGCAGTGAATTGGTGACATCATACGCCCGTCACCTCGAGAGGAAACATGACATGCTTCTTGGAATGCTCTTTGAGGAAGGATCATACAAAAAGCTTTACAGCTATAAACATCTTATAAATGGATTTGCAGCTCACGTTTCTCCTGATCAGGTGAACTCCGATTTGAGACAGTCTCTACAGATTTCCTTTCAATGTTTAATTTGTAGCTCCTTACAGTGTTCCACTATATTAGTAGGCGGAAATGCTTCGTCGCGCGCCTGGTGTGAAGTCAGTGAACAGAGATTGGAAAGTGAGGAAACTCACCACACATACACCACAGTTTTTGGGATTACCAACTGATGTTTGGCCAACTGGTGGGGGTTATGATAGAGCAGGAGAAGATATTGTTATTGGCTTTATTGACTCAGGGATTTTTCCGCATCACCCAAGTTTTGCTTCTCACCACACATCAGTACCTTATGGCCCTCATCCTAGTTACAAAGGGAAATGCGAAGAAGATCCTCATACTAGGAAGAGTTTCTGCAACGGGAAGATCATAGGAGCGCAGCATTTTGCTGAAGCTGCTAAAGCAGCTGGTGCATTTAATCCGGATATTGACTATGCTTCGCCAATGGATGGCGATGGACATGGAAGGTTTGTTTTGTTTATTTTTGTAGCAATATACAACATTGAATTGTATGAAAAGCTTCTTAGTTTTTTCCCAATGGATATTAGTTTTAGGATATGGTAGGAGCAAGCCTTACATTCGCAGAATATGCTTAATTCACATATGATTCGTATTCTTCTTTTTGATCTAACGAAAAATTCGCCTTTCAGTCACACAGCAGCTATTGCAGCTGGGAATAATGGTATACCTGTGAGGATGCACGGCTATGAGTTTGGAAAAGCAAGTGGGATGGCTCCTCGTGCAAGGTAGATAGATAATCAATCCATAAATTGGTGGCTTTATAGACATTTATGTTCCTTTCTTCTAAATTAAAAGCTATCTTGTGTCAGGATTGCGGTTTACAAAGCTCTCTACCGGCTTTTTGGAGGCTTTGTGGCTGATGTGGTTGCTGCCATTGACCAGGTGAGCAAGAACTTAGCAAACAACTAAATTGGATAGACCAAATTTTACCGAATATATGAAATAATGATTTCTCCTGCTGGATTTATTCTAGCTTCTTCAAAGCTCTGTTTCTTCGTTCTGTTTTGAGAAGTTCATGAGTGCAATAATCTCTTGAACTGCTAACTTCCATGAATATCTAATATCTACTACTGGTCAAGAAGTTTCTCTACAAATTTCGTCATTTAAACATGTATGCTTTTCTGAGCAGGCTGTTCATGATGGAGTAGATATTTTGAGTCTCTCGGTTGGTCCAAACAGTCCTCCAGCTACTACAAAGACAACATTCTTAAATCCGTTTGATGCTACACTTCTTGGGGCTGTAAAAGCTGGTGTTTTTGTTGCTCAAGCTGCTGGAAACGGAGGTCCCTTTCCGAAAACTCTGGTTTCATACAGCCCTTGGATAACTACTGTGGCTGCTGCAATTGATGATCGCAGATACAAAAATCATCTGACCCTTGGAAATGGAAAAATGCTGGCTGGGATGGGATTATCCCGTAAGTTTTGTCCTTTCTCTGTTCTATACACTATATAGATCCACACACTAATCTTATTTATGAACAGAACGTTAGTTCATTCTGCGTTTTTTGATGAATAATANCTTCTTAGTTTTTTCCCAATGGATATTAGTTTTAGGATATGGTAGGAGCAAGCCTTACATTCGCAGAATATGCTTAATTCACATATGATTCGTATTCTTCTTTTTGATCTAACGAAAAATTCGCCTTTCAGTCACACAGCAGCTATTGCAGCTGGGAATAATGGTATACCTGTGAGGATGCACGGCTATGAGTTTGGAAAAGCAAGTGGGATGGCTCCTCGTGCAAGGTAGATAGATAATCAATCCATAAATTGGTGGCTTTATAGACATTTATGTTCCTTTCTTCTAAATTAAAAGCTATCTTGTGTCAGGATTGCGGTTTACAAAGCTCTCTACCGGCTTTTTGGAGGCTTTGTGGCTGATGTGGTTGCTGCCATTGACCAGGTGAGCAAGAACTTAGCAAACAACTAAATTGGATAGACCAAATTTTACCGAATATATGAAATAATGATTTCTCCTGCTGGATTTATTCTAGCTTCTTCAAAGCTCTGTTTCTTCGTTCTGTTTTGAGAAGTTCATGAGTGCAATAATCTCTTGAACTGCTAACTTCCATGAATATCTAATATCTACTACTGGTCAAGAAGTTTCTCTACAAATTTCGTCATTTAAACATGTATGCTTTTCTGAGCAGGCTGTTCATGATGGAGTAGATATTTTGAGTCTCTCGGTTGGTCCAAACAGTCCTCCAGCTACTACAAAGACAACATTCTTAAATCCGTTTGATGCTACACTTCTTGGGGCTGTAAAAGCTGGTGTTTTTGTTGCTCAAGCTGCTGGAAACGGAGGTCCCTTTCCGAAAACTCTGGTTTCATACAGCCCTTGGATAACTACTGTGGCTGCTGCAATTGATGATCGCAGATACAAAAATCATCTGACCCTTGGAAATGGAAAAATGCTGGCTGGGATGGGATTATCCCGTAAGTTTTGTCCTTTCTCTGTTCTATACACTATATAGATCCACACACTAATCTTATTTATGAACAGAACGTTAGTTCATTCTGCGTTTTTTGATGAATAATAATGTGTTTGTGCAGCTTCTACTCGACCTCATCGTTCGTACAAGATGGTCTCTGCAAATGATGTTCTGCTTGGTTCTTCCGGTATGAAATACAATCCGTCGGATTGCCAGAAGCCAGAAGTTTTGAACAAAAAATTGGTCGAAGGAAACATTCTGCTTTGTGGATATTCTTTCAACTTTGTTGCTGGTTCAGCTTCCATCAAGAAAGTTGCTGAAACTGCCAAGCATCTAGGCGCTGCTGGTTTCGTTCTTGTTGTCGAAAATGTTTCTCCAGGAACAAAATTCGATCCTGTTCCTTCTTGCATTCCTGGGATTCTGATTACAGATGTCTCTAAGTCAATGGTAACACAGTTTTGTTGCGTTCACTATACAGTTATTCCCTTACTCATCTTTTCCTCAACTTGGAATGCCATTTTTTCTTCTCTAGGATTTGATTGATTACTACAATGTCTCGACGTCAAGAGACTGGATGGGAAGGGTAAAGGAATTTAAAGCTGAAGGAAGCATCGGAGACGGTTTGGAACCCATTCTTCACAAATCTGCACCTGAAGTAGCTCTGTTCTCAGCTCGAGGACCCAACACTAAAGATTTCAGCTTTCAAGATGCTGATCTTCTGAAACCAGATATTCTTGCTCCAGGCTCTTTAATATGGTCTGCCTGGTCTGAAAATGGAACAGACGAGGCTAATTATGTTGGTAAGCTAATCCTCAACTCGTGCCAGAATTTATTCTTAACTACTCTATAGCAAGAAACTAAATGGTTAGGTTTTTGACTATTGAGCAGGCGAAGGATTTGCACTAATATCTGGCACAAGCATGGCTGCACCACATATTGCGGGTATAGCTGCTCTGGTGAAACAGAAGCATCCTCTATGGAGTCCAGCTGCCATTAAATCAGCTTTGATGACGACTTCAACAGTCATAGATCGAGCAGGAAGGCCTCTCCAAGCACAGCAATATTCTGAAAGAGAGACAATAACGCTAGTTAAAGCAACTCCATTTGATTATGGAAGTGGTCATGTCAATCCAAGCGCTGCTCTAGACCCTGGTCTCATCTTTGATGCAGGTACATTCTCTTTACTCAATTGACATAAACCACGGTTTTCTTTACTTCCTCTTCAATCTTTATTCAGTACGTTTATATAGCCATATCTTAATGATTGATTGGATTTTTCTTGAAGGTTATGAGGACTATATAGGGTTCTTGTGCACCACACCTGGTATCGATGCTCACGAGATAACAAACTTCACAAACACTCCCTGCAATTTCAAAATGGTTCATCCTTCAAACTTCAACACGCCATCCATAGCCATCTCTCATCTCGTGAGAACTCAAACCGTGACGAGAAGAGTAACAAATGTTGCAGATGAAGAAACATACACAATCACATCGAGGATGGAGCCAGCAATCGCCATAGAAGTGAGTCCTCCTGCAATGACAGTAAGAGCGGGCGCTTCTAGAACCTTCTCGGTGACTCTAACAGTGAGATCAGTGACCGGAGCTTACAGCTTCGGAGAGGTTACATTGAAAGGAAGCCGAGGGCATAAAGTGACTCTCCCAGTGGTTGCTATGGGACAAAAGAGATGAAGAAAAAATATGAGATTTTGTAATATTATTATTGTTATTATTTTTGTAATATACAGTAATAATAAGGTAGTTTTGTGTCTTGAGTATAAAAGAATAACACAGTTTGTATAATTAGTTTATTTTTGTTTGTCTTTTTAAAAACTCAATTTATGAGATAATAATAGTAATATGATTAAATGATATACATATATAGCTCTGTTAACTACCAATATTGTTATTTTAACATTGAAATGTTAAGAATCAAGAAGCTCACAATCAGTCCTCTGGAAATAAACATTCATGGTTCGAAGATCATAACCAACATTATAACTCTGTTGAGCCATGGCACCAATAACGCTCATATCATCAAAGGCGTTCATATTCATAGCCAAGCAAAATCTGTCTCCACTGTCACTGCTAACGAACAAGCTCTGAACGTCTAACGCCAGCTCAGCGCCGCCGGCGAAATGGAACGTGACGACGGGAAAGCCGTAGAGATCAAGTTTAAGATTCCCTTCGTAGCAAGGATTTGTGTACTGCTCCCAACCTTGAACTCGCCTGAGAACTTCTCCTAGGAAAAAGTCAATTTCTTCAGAGAGAGTTTCGTAAGCTTCCCTGGCTAAAATAGTTGGTGAGCAGCCTGTGTCGATGACCGTGCCTCCTTGGGACCCGTATCTCTTGAAAACGCCGGGTTCGATATCGAGAAGTTTATCTCCCAAAGAGATTGCTTGGAGGTCAAGGTAGTAACGGTCTTGGAATATCTGTAAAGGCGTTGGGTCGCCTTCGATGTTGGCGCCATCTCCGAGGATCAAGATGTTGTGAGGGTAAGTTGGATCGCCTACGTTGCCAAAGCAGTATGAGAATTTGGAGCCGAAATTGCGGGTTACTATGGAGAATGTACCAGGACCTAAACCTAGCACGCCGCTGTATTGAGTGAAACCGGAGTTCTCTTGTCCGCAGCCGAAAACAATGTTTGGTTTAGAGATTAAACCGTCGTCAGATGTTTGAAATGTGAGTTTTTCTTCAGCTAAAACGCCTCTGGTGTTAGAATAGTCGCGGTAGCGTAGGTGATATTGGCAGTTTCCAGTCTTTTCGTCACGAAAGATTTGGGGCATGGCGTGTGGTGCGGATTCACAGGAAGCATTACGGTAAGTTGAAGATCTTGAAGGGTGGAAAAAGGGAATGGTTTGAGGGTAGCATTTGCAGGGAAGACATTGGACCCAAGTTAGGTCACTACCTGTGTCTATGAGTAAGAGTTGCGGCACCGGTGGATTGCCGATAGAGATGTTTGCAAGGAATGCTGCTGGATTCGAAATAGGAGTGACATGTGAGACGACATCAACTGTCTCCGTGGTCCTCAAGTTATCTAGGCGAGAAACGGGGATTGACTTGGGATGCAGGTAACTAGCTTTTGTTTTCGGTGGTTCTTGGGTTTTGATTGATTTTGTGTGTAATAGTCTTAGCGTAAGTCCGGGATGCGAGGTGCATTGCTTTGGATACATGAGAGCGAATAGAGTGGTCAGAAGAGCAGCACGAATACGTAATGTTAGAGAGATGGTCATTTGATAAATCACAAAATGTGGTTTTACTTCCAATCCTTTTAATGTGAGTCGAAAGAACAATATATATGACATTGAATCTTTGTGTGAACTTTTATTTTTTTTCGTATGTAAGATTTATTTTCTTGCATGATTCATTGATTTTACTAACATAACTTCAACACATACCAAGCTGATTATATTCTAGGCCAAAAAAAAAAAAGATCGCGTCCATATATGTATCACTCACGTGTTTAATCTAGATTCAAATATATATGTTGTCAACAAAAAGAGTACCCCGATCATATGTATCAACTTTATTTTTTCGTTCTAGATATATTTTCAGAGAAGAGTAATCAACGAATCACGATCATGAATATCACATTGGGATTTTTGTAAACTAAACAAACAATTCTTGCCATCAGTTCCTCTTTAAAGCTCAGCACTTCATGCTCAGTACTGTAACTAAGAAAACGTAAAGATTCCTTAATTTGCACCTAAAACTTTTAAAAATAATATATATTTTTATTCATCCTCTTTGGGTCTTCTTGTTCTCAAACTATTCTTATTCACCCTGACCAATCTATTCCGCATGTCTAGTCTTATCCCATCTTAAAGGAGAGTAGGGGCAGATTAGTTTTTTTTTTTTCTGTAATTTTTATTTTAGGTTGAGCTATAAATGCATTCACACATTATTTATCTCATACCTACGAACCTTCTTAAAAATTAAGATACACAATATAAAAGTTTTACTGAATATCACGTTGCCATCAACAACTCGACTCCTCAGATAATTCGTAAAAAGCTTGGAACAACATTTAAAAAAAAATAACAAAACAATCTCAAGTCAGGTAGACGTTTACCAAAAAGAAAAAGCAAAAAGAAGAAGTACCAGACATATTTTGGAAACCTAAACACATTTCGAAAACCTGTCATAACTAAAAAAAGACAAATCCTATATATCAATGCGGTGACATATGGGTTTAGACGCTTAGTATTGATGTGAGCATAATATGCTGATTCGTCATTCTCCTTTATTGGGTCACCATAATATGATTTGGTATTCTCGTTGATCGGTTCAACATGACATGCTGATTTGGTATCCTCGTTAGTTGGACAATATTGCTTAATCTGGTCATGATTTGTAACTGTTTGGACATGTTCACCAATGTTGAATGTCCCACCTACGCGAGCCTGTGAAGTTCCCACAAAAAGCAAGAAGAGGAAGACGATGAAAAAGAAACCGGATTTTCCCAATCGAGTGGACATTAAATTGTTGAAAATTAGGGTTTGTTTTTCTGAGATAGAAATCCCATGTGTACTTTACTAATATATATATGTTGTAATTTCCTTTTCCTACTAGGATAAGTTTTTTAAAATATGTAGTATTTGCGTTATATATATACTCTTGTGTGAACGTCCTCTCTCGCAAACTGGACAAGGCTGCAGGAAACAATGTCTTTGGCTATCACCCTCACTGTCAACACATGAAATTCACCCACCTCTGCTTCGCAGATGATTTACTAGTCTTTGTGGATGGTTACAAGTCCTCTGTAACAGGGGTACTGCAGGTCTTTGAGGATTTTGCTACTCATTCGGGTCTCAAAGTTAGCATTGAAAAATCAACAATATACACAGCTGGTATGACGATCGATGATAGAGAGGAGATACTTCGGCACTTCCCATTCGAATGCGGTTCTCTGCCAGTTCGATATCTCGGGTTACCATTATTGCCAAAGAGAATGTCTTCCGCTGACTATCTCTTTCTCTTGGAGACCATACGGATGAAGATAAGTTCCTGGACAGCGAGGGTGCTTTCTTTTGCGGGGAAGCTTCAACTCATCTGTTCGGTAATACTAAGCATCACAAACTTTTGGATTTCAGCTTTTCGCTTACCAAAAGCCTGCATCAGGGAGATTGATCAGCTGTGCTCTGCTTTTCTATGGTCCGGTCCTTCACTGAATGCCAAGAAAACCAAGATTGCTTGGTCTGAGGTCTGTCTTCCAAAGAGTGAAGGTGGTTTAGGTATACGCTCGCTAGAAGAAGCAAACAAGGTGTCGGTTCTCAAATTGATATGGCGAATACTTTCTGCAAAAGATTCCTTATGGGTTAACTGGGTTAAACGCTACCTCATTAGAAGCGGTTCTCTCTGGACAGAGAAAGCTAGTTCAACTAGCGGTTCATGGATCTGGAAGAAACTTTTAAAATATTGAGAGCTGGCTCAACAGTTTCATCGAGTGGAAGCGCACAGTGGGGCAAATACATCATTTTGGTTTGATAACTGGTCCTCCTTGGGACGTTTGTACGAAACATTAGGCGCTAGAGGCTGTACAACTATGGGTATACCAGCATCAAGCACGCTGGCTGTAGCTGCGGCTATGAATAGACGGCGACAACATCGATCAGCTATTTTTGGTTCTATTGAAGAGGAGATTCAGTAATTTCAGTCTACCCGGACATATGGAGAATATGATGTACCTCTATGGAAAGTTCTGAACGACCATTATCGTAACCAGTTCTCAACCAAAGCTACTTGGCTCCATTTACATGCGGCTAAACCCGCAATGGAGAATTATCAAGCCATATGGTTCCCCAATTCTACCCCTAAATATGCTTTTATCACTTGGTTGGTGGCTAAAAACAGGATAGCAACGGGTGAACGTATGCATAAATGGAAACCTAATGCACTCACAAACTGTATCTTTTGCAGTAACTATCTGGAGACTAGAGAGCATCTCTTCTTTCAATGTCCGTTCTTGCAACAGGTATGGGAGGCGCTGGTTAAAAAGCTACTCTCAGACAAATTCACTACACACTGGAGAGAAGTCATGGCTCTACTAGCCGGTGACACCTTGGACAAGACAACACGGTTTTTAGCGGGTTATGCTTTTTAGAATACAATTTGGAGAGAAAGAAATGATCGACGTCATGGTGAACAACCTTCGACGGTGGAACGACTAGTCAAATTCATAGATAAAAATGTCCAAAACAGGGTGAGCACAACAAAGGAGGGAGGTGGTCATACTCTCCAAGTCTGGTTCGCCGCAAGATTTTACTAAGCATGTTGTTTAAAAATCTTTTCCGAAACGTTTAAACTAGCTTTGTAACAAGTTTATTTTTTTTTTGAATATAATTTAATATTAGATTCAAAAAAATATATATATATATATATACTATTGTGTGGATTAACAATTGGCCTGAATCCCCTAGCTAAACCCTAGCTAATGA
>NC_025695.1:5875893-5879264 GCF_000633955.1 Camelina sativa | reverse complement strand
CGAAAAAAAAAAAAAAAAAAAAAAAAAAAGGTTATGATGATTGATGATGAAAACGCCCATGACTAAAATTGTCACGCAAGGAATTAGAAAAAGGCTAAAAAAGCTTATTGATACATATATTACCATTCCTTTGGCCTTTGGGATACCAACATATCTTCAAACACAATTTAATAAATTATATATATAATTTCAACAAAAAGTGGAATGAGATCATCTGATCATGGATCTCACGTGTTTAGTCTGCATTCAAATATATACTATGTTTTCAACAAAAAGGTCGAGGAACACGAACGAAAAAGTAACGTACACGATATAATTATAAACGTATCACGATCATGAATGCTCTTTGTGTTTTAACTTCTTTTTTCGTGTGGAATGTTTATCTTCTTGCATGATTCATTGTTTTTTAGTTTATACTAACATAACTTCAATACATATATACCAACTAATCTGTTCATATTTTAGGCTATACCAACTAATCTGTTCATATTTTAGGCAACAAAATTTCGTTCATGTATCTCACGTAGCTAGGATCCAGATTTATATTCTCAACGAAAAGAGTACTATACAATCATGGATTTACTTCTTCTTTTTTTTTTCTTTTATATTTTAAAAGAAAAGTATATATACCAACATATCATCATGGATATCACATAGGTTTCAGTAAACAATAAACAATCAATTCTTGCCAGTAGTTTCTCTTCCGACCTCAACACTTCATGCTCACTTAAGAAAATGTAAAGATGCTCATGCATAAATCTTACAGGAATATGTTATTGCATCTTCTTTAAGGGTTCTAGCTACTTTGTTGCAAACTTATTAACAGTGTCCTCGTTACTTATATATTCATTGCGTATGTTAAGTGTTTTACGTAAACAAAAAAATGGCGATTTTCCTTACATCTCCTCTCGTCTATGATCTCATCATCCTCTGTTTCTCTACCTCTGTAGTTCTCTTGTCAGCATCACCAACCCTTGTTCTCAATCTCGTTCACTCCAACCAAATACATTCTTCCCAAGAACCACCATATGTCTCCCGTATCGAGGAAGCCTCCGTTGCACGTCTAGAGTACTCGAAAGCCAAAGCAACTGGAGATATCATCGCACACCTTTCCCCTAACGTCCCTATCATCCCACAAGCTTTCTTGGTCAACATATCAATAGGTAGCCCACCAGTCACGCAACTTCTCCACATGGACACCGGCAGTGATCTTTTATGGCTACAGTGTCAACCTTGCATCAATTGTTATGACCAGAGTCTTCCTATTTTTGATCCTTCAAGATCTTACACTCACCGTAACCAATCTTGCAAAACATCTGAATACTCCATGCCTAGCTTAAGATTCAATTCAAAGACCAGATCATGCGAGTACTCCATGAGATACATGGATGATACAGGGAGCAAAGGCATACTAGCTAAAGATACGCTGGTATTTAATACAATCTACGATGAGTCTTCATCAGCTTCTTTACCTAACGTAGTTTTTGGTTGTGGCCATAACAATTACGGTGATCCACTAGTAGGAACCGGCATTCTCGGTTTAGGATATGGTGAATTCTCGTTGGTTCATAGATTCGGTACAAAGTTCTCATACTGCTTTGGAAGCTTAGACGATCCTTCTTACCCTCATAATGTCTTAGTCCTAGGAGATGACGGTGCCAATATCTTGGGAGACACAACACCCTTAGAGATCGAAAATGGTTTCTATTACGTTACAATAGAAGCGATCAGCATGGATGGAACGATGCTCCCGACCGACCCGGGGGTATTCCAACGTAACTACCAGACCGGTTTAGGCGGTACAATAATTGACACGGGAAATTCATTAACAAGCTTAGTTAAAGAAGCGTATGAGCCATTAAAGAACAAAATTGAAGAAGTATTTGATGGAAGGTTTACGACAGCAGATGTGAATCAAGAAGGCATGTTTAAAGTGGAGTGCTACAATGGAGACTATGAGCGAGATTTGGTCGAGTCTGGATTCCCGATTGTAACGTTTCATTTATCAGATGGAGCAGAGTTGTCTTTAGATGTGAAGAGTGTATTCATGAAGGTTGCACCAAATCTTTTTTGCTTAGCCGTGACCCCGAGCACGGGTAATATGAACAGCATTGGTGCGACGGCTCAACAAAATTATAACATCGGGTATGATCTCGAAGCAAAGAAGATTTCTTTTGAAAGAATTGACTGTGGAGTCCTCTTTGATTACTGATTTAATTACAAATTAATATCATCTATGTTCACTTAATTATTTGTATTTAAATAATCATGACAATATCGTGCAAAATCTTATAGATTTAATTTTTCATAATCGTGAATTTCATTGTTTATGTGAAAATAATATACGATTGTTAGTTGTTAGATTCTCATTGTTTCTGTGTGGTCATCTGTCTCAAGAAGAGTAGTTGCAGATTAGGGTTTTTATATTAAATTGTTAAGCAATAAATTCATGTCGTAAAAGTTACCTTATACGACCTACGGTTGTACTGAAGAAAAAACAAATTACATAACAGGTCGATTTAATAAAAAATAAATGTGTAGTACACGAATCAGAAGTAAAAAGCTTGGAACAACGTTGAATGAATAATCGTACAAAACAAATCTCAAGTATCAGACATATTTAGAAAACCTAGAAGAACATTTGCTTGCGATGCAAAAGAAAACCCTAAAACATAAATCGGTAAAGAATAAAGAGAAAATAGCTAGAAACAAAAGGACATCAATCCTCCATTGCCAATTGGTGCCAAATGTGTTTAGACGCTTGGTATGCAAGTAAGCATAGTATGCCGATTTGGCATTATCTTTAACTAGGTCACCAAAATATGCTAACTTGTCATCCTCTTTGAGTGGGTCATATTCCTCAATTTGGTTATGATTTATTTGGATTTGTTCAGGAATAATGATGCGTGGCTGAAGATTGCGAGCCTCTGAAGCTCCCACAAAAAGCAAGACCAGGAAGACGATGATGATGAAGAAGAATAAGCTGGTTTTTCCCAATCGAGTGGACATTGATGGCGGCTTGGAGATAAGGGTCAACTAGGTCTTCTTTTTCTGAGCTAGACAGAGATCACAAGTTTACGTGTTTATTTATATCGAGCAAAAGAGTAATTA
The DNA here is from genome assembly GCF_000633955.1 of Camelina sativa. Classification (NCBI taxonomy): domain Eukaryota; kingdom Viridiplantae; phylum Streptophyta; class Magnoliopsida; order Brassicales; family Brassicaceae; genus Camelina; species Camelina sativa. The sequence goes on along the minus strand of NC_025695.1, from coordinate 5,876,153 downwards.
CAAAGTCCTATTTCAATTGTGATACTAATTTTTTAGTTTTAACAACAAAAATAAATTGTTATTTTTGGATAGATAGATTTCTTTACCAGTTCAAAAACTGTTTTACTAAAATATTTTGGTTTGTGATATATATCCGTGGCCGTGCTTACTAGTTACTAACAAAGACAATGTTGGTCAGTATGAATTTTTTATTTATGATGTTTATGGTCAAAACCAAAGAACATATATATATATATATATATATATATATATATATATAT
>NC_025695.1:5866690-5875527 GCF_000633955.1 Camelina sativa | reverse complement strand
AAAAAAAAAAAAAAAACAGAGTGATGAAGAATAAAACCAACGTCTCCTTCCAATCAAATGAATCATATTATGAGAAGAGATCTCATACCTCCTAAAGTTTCTAGACTTGTAGTGTTACAGCTTCAAAGGCAATTTGGATTCATGTGGGTGGGGAATCGAACATTGGTCAAAGAATGTGAGTGTGTGTATTTGAAGAAAATAACCTTTTAATCACAAATTCCAAGTGACCGATCTTGTGTAATTTGAGAAGAGATCCAAGAGCTTATCGAGTGTATCCGGGTGAAATTTTCTTCCAAACAAGTAGCAGGGTCTTTTGATTCCGTTCCATATACAAGGCATCCATATTTCTTCACCCTATATTAGCCAAATGAAAGGGTGTTTGTTTTGTATAAAATTAATGGAAAAATATCAGAGGTGAATATATGATAGAAAAACTGGTTTTATAAGAGCGTACCATCCCAACACTTGTGACATGTACAACTGTGTCAGCAGACTGCAGATGTAAAAAAACCAGAATTTAAAACTAGTCTTATTCTTAATCAAAGCTATGGAAGAAACTGATGCATAGTGGGTAGTGTTTAGTTATATTTATTAGCATACCGTGAGGTTGGTTAGTAACTCGTGTGTGATATCCTCAGGCATATATGTTTTGGGATGCCACTTTCTTTCAGACCAATCAACTTGTGTTACAGTCCAGTTAGAAATGCCAGTGGGATCGAGCATCTGCAACCGAAATATATAAGAGATGAAGAGAAAAAAAGGAGATTTTATTTCAATTTTGAGTTGGAAATGAGTTCTTACATGAAAGAATGTTGGCAGATAGTGTTCATCAGCTATGCAGTTCTTGTTGTTCTCTATACCTGGCTGAAGAAAACAAAATGTAGGCCTTGTTATTAAAGAATGGTTTAGTTTCCATAGATGTTCATGTTCCGCCTTTGTAAGAAAGAAAACTGCATAGTAGTAACAGCTATTTTAGGGGTTATGCTGATACTCACCCCGCAGTAATCTCGGAATTTAGAGTAGTAAAGACTGTCTGCCATAGTCGCTTCATGGTGAACCACTGCATGAAGTAATTTGGGGGTCAAAATCTAAATTTCGATTAATAAATATGAATGCCGGACTTGACAGACATTTGTTGGTCTGTTACTAGTCCCTAAAGGATCTACCAGCACTGAAACAGAACCAATTCTTTATATGCCTAAGCGTTTGTTTATTCAATGCATCAGGTTGAGAACTGTTACTAGATGAATGAAAAATTGTTTACCTGTGCACCCTTTCGAAAATACTTCTTTGGAATTTCAGGCAACATGTGATTCATATGCCTGCCTGATCCATGTTGACCTGGATCGTCAAAGCTGAAGAGGTCGAAGGTAATCATGTTTGTAAGAGTTAAAAGAAGTTTGGGAAAGAAGAGTGAATTTGTCAATCTGATGAAAACATGACTTTTACCAGTCAACATAGCTGACATTGCTGTACATGAGGTAATTGTACATGTATTCAAAACTTCGAAGTGGTATACAACTGCAAAACAAGAAACACTCAAAAAGTGTTAGGCAAATTCAGAGTGATCATCAATGAGAAGGGAAGCAAGAAATCACCTATCAGAGAGCAAAACAAATTGCTGGTTTGAAGGGTCTCTAAGAGCATTAGCTAACAACCGTCTCTCTGCATCAACCATGGATATTCTCCCCCACACCACCTGCAGATGGAAAAACACACATAAATTTTGTCATGTTAATGAATCTAGAAGAAAGATATGCATAAGAAAGGGAGACAAACCTCATCACTACGAATTTCGCGGTTGACAAAGTAACTACTGTAGTGAACTGGCCTTTCTTTTGATGCATGGATATAAACAGAGAACTTCCCTTCATGTCCCTGTGAAGAGGTACAAAATTCTAAAACCATCAGCCTAAAACATACTGTAGCTCTATAAGAAGGTCTATTCAAATGTGACTAGCTACCTGGAAAAATCTGTCCCATAACCTCTCAAAAGGCAATGTACCAGGAGTTAAGAACATGAAGGCAATTTTAGAATTCTTTCTAATAACAGGAGGTGAGCTCAAAATCTCTGTAATGACAACACGAGCTGCAATCTCATCATCCGAATACTCCCTCAGAGAAGGTGGAAGCCAATCAGCTAAAGCTTTACATCCTCTTGACGAAATCATATAATTACAAGCACGTTTACTGTGATGAGGATACATGTAAGCGACGATAAAGAACATGCTGATCAGCGATAACACCATAATGATCCATACTCGTCTTCTCCCAGGAGGAGCACGGTATCTAGCTCCAGGCAATGACGCCATATCAGTTAAGTTCCCTACACTCCACCTTTTAACTGCCTTCATCTCATCAAAAAAACCTTTTTTAATTACAGATAAGCTAGCTTCTGATCTAAGGAGATGATTCAAAAAAACCTGGAAAAGAGATACACACAGAAATAGAAACAAGGAATGAAATATTCAATTAGAAGAAAGACATAAAAGAATCAAAGATTAGTCCAACCACCCAAAAACCACAGGGGGAAAAGTCAAACCAGCAAACTTAAAAGCTAATTCGAAAAACACTGTTTACACGCAATTTATTCGAGTCAAACGAAGTGCTTCACCAGATCAATGCTTTCGATTTTTTCCCGGAAAATAAAAAACAAAAACAAAAAAAACGAAATCGAGACCTCATCAGAGTTGCGTTCAATTTTGAAATTGTGAGTCATATTCGGAAACACATTACGATCTCTTGCCAAACCAATCGAATCCGCCAAAAAAAAAAAAAATCGAAATCAAAATCAAAATGTATCAACGAGAGAAAACAATGTGAAGGAAGAAGAACCTGAAAAAATTTACAAAGGGGAAGCAGATCCAAGAGTATGTATATATCCGAAATACGAATCGTCGTCGTCGTCTCCGGTCAAAGATTTCTCCCGAGACAACTCTGTAGAGCTATTCGTATTTACACGTTTTGTCTTTTTTTTTTGCGTATAAATGTATTCGTATGTTTCCTTCTATTATGATGACAGTTTCAGAAATTTTTCCTCTATCGGACTCGTTTCGTTATTTTTCTTTCTTTCTTCAATTTTCTCTGATCTCTGTGTTATTTCTCTTTATCTCTCTCTCTCTCTCTGGCGAGCGGTTGTGAAAGAGCTTCAGAGAAGATGGATGAAGAAGACGAAGATGAATTTGGGTTCGAAACAGAGGGAAGCAAATTTTTTTTTTTTTTTTTTTTTTTTTAATTTTTTTCGGAGGAAGAGAGCAGAGAAGAGATTATTATTATTTTAATAAATTTTTAGATTGGCGGAGAAAATATTTGTATGAAAACCATATGATTATGAATGACGTGTAATTTTGTTATTGGCCAGATGAGATGAGAGAGAGTGTGTCTTTTTGAGTTTTTTTTCCCATAATTTTTGGACCATTGTAGCCCGCTAGCTTAATTACAAAGGTTAAGTACTAATTACAACTGGCCAGCGTATTAACTAAATTCTTATATTCGTAGGAAATGAAACTCGATTCTTCATGTGATGATGTTTTCTATAAATGGACTTACTTCCTGTCACTGTACTAAAGTTACTTTACTACCATGAACGGTTTAACCAAAATAAACTTGTAGGAATATATTATTAAATGTGCTATAATCTTTATATTAATTTTGTTTATTCACCATAATTTGCATCTACCACTTGCATCGCACGTTTTACAAACTTTCTCATCCCATGCAATGTCCTGGCTTCCTTTGGATTTATTTGGTTTGGACCTTAACAATAAAAAAAAATATTTATATATGGTCCGTTGAATTTTATACCAGATTTGTAAAGTCGATTTTGCCCTTGGTTACTCTTGTTTAATAGTACTGTACTTATTATTGTTTATATCAAAAGTTTAACGAAGTCATTAAGTCGTTGGCCAGCCAATCTAGTTTGTCTTATGATTCTTTGATTTGATCTGTGATCTTAAAACTAATACTACTAGTTAATCTTAAAATTATTCTTAGGTCATAGATATATCATATATGCAAGTATATATATAATCAATCATTCATATTATCATATATGTTGACACTTTCGAAATTTTCTATAAAGACTTGTTTGTTTGAAAATCAGTTCTGACTTTTTTGCATTTAGATCGACCCAATTTGATTATCCTTTTACATATATTTGAAGACCATATATATATAAATCATCCACTTAGGATCAATATTATGTGTGTTATTATTTTAATATCAATAGTTTGGAGGAACCTTCTTCCGCCAGACCGATTCAAGGGTATCCTCCAATTCTATACAGTGTATGTATACAAATAATAGTATATGAAAAATATTGAGCAACTTGACATAAACGTCATGTGATATCTTAGCCAGACATGCATGATTTTTATTCTATTGTCCAAACAAATGATCAACGTTGTCTGAGTCCATGCATGCACCTCAGTTCCTTTTAATTAAGTATATTTTCCTTCTTGCTGAGTGCTGACAGTTGATTTTTTTTTTTTCATTTGCTCGAACAGACTTTAATTCGATTATAATCGCCCGCTTGCTAGAACAATTTCAAGAAAAACTCAGAGTGTTGTTACTAATTTTTTTATATATATAATCTTTCTCTTGATTAAAACTTAAAAGTAAAGAATGGTTCATTTGTATATACATATTTACCAAGATATGTTCGTTATAGCTGTCAAAATTGGTTGTCCACGTCCATTTTGATCCATCTCCAATTTGATTTTGGACAAATAGTTGACTGGTCCATTAACGACCATGCCCACTAATGACTATATTTTTATGGGCTGTCCATTGGACAATATATAACATATTTTGTAAAATAAGAAAAAAAACACAAATATTAAAAAACATATTTGTGTTTTAATTTTTCCCCAAATCGATTTTGACCTAGGTTTTTAAGTATTATAGGCTGCCCAATGTCCATATTGTCCGTCCAGTTTTTTCCGTGGGCAAAAGTGGACCAAGACCATTTAGATCCGCTCCAAATATGGGCTTTTGCATGACCGGTCTATAATGAATTGAACATGGGCGGACCATGGACAACCCGCCCATTTTGACAGCTCTAATGTTCGTTATTGACGAACGACAAATTGATACCTTTTTGTTTCCGATTGAGTTATAACCAAACGACTTTGAAATTTTATACTTCTGTGCCAACTTAATTTTGTAAATTATTTGTGTTTTCACATTTTAAAACTCATTAGTAGCTAATAATTTACAATAGTTCATATAGTAATTAGCTTAAATGTTTGAGCTAATTTTATATTTAACTAGTTTATGTGTTACTCCAGTTTATACATAAAGAGTTTTTTCATAATCTTTGACTAATAGTGGAGAATATAAGGAAACTTTATCCCAAAAGTATATAGAATAGACTTAAATAACATAGCATAACTATCCTATTCACTGTGACAGTCAAATAGTATCTTATAAGAGTACAAGTCAAATGATTTTGTTCAAAATTATAATGATAAATAACTATATTTCTAAAACTTGATCCCCCATAATTCTATAAATGATAAATCTCTCTTCGGCAGTCTCCCAGGTTTTCAAGTCTCTCAACAATATTCACTACTTGCTAAAAGTTTATTTTAAGAGAAGAAAAATGACCAAGACAACTTCTTCAGTTTTTCTCCCTATCATCTTCCTTCTTATGTTTGTCTTAGGTATACATTTATCTTAAAGTTCATTTATTAAAAAAAAAAATACTTACGTTTCAGCGTAACTCAATTGCATATGCCCCAAATGTTATTATAGTTCATTCTGATATATGTTAACATTATTTACGCATTTAACTTTATGGTTTTTTTCATATGTGTGTACTATACATTATATATATATGCTTCGTTTCGGCTCTATTCATTGGCATAGATGATAGATCATAAGATTTCTTGTACAATGAATTGATTTCTTCTAGGGAGTAGTATATTTTTATGTTATCTAATACAAAAACGGTTTTGTTGGATGTAGTTGAGCAAAACATGGGTGCTAATAGATGCATGGCAGTTCTTGGCTCGTGTGGTGTTATTAGAGACTGTAGTGGAGCATGCAAGTCTAAATTTGGACCAAATGCGCATGGCTTTTGTGACCGCGATGGTGGTGCTGGAACATGTATTTGCTATTATCCTTGTTTGACTGATAACCCCCATATGTAATAGATACATATACAGTACTGTAAAATCATATAATATTTTCAAATACAAAAATAGGAACACAATATCAATGTCAAAACCGTGCTATGGTCTTTCGTAATAAAACTCTATATAAGAGAAGAATTCGGGCTGTGTCCGCATACAAGATTAGTAATGGACAAATTTAGAGGATAACTAGTTTTTATATTATTGGGATAGACAATGTCTGATCTTATACCAATCTCTATTACAGTATATGGGATGCATGAGTTACTCGAGTCAAACTCCGGTTAAAAAAACTATAAAGATGATCACTTGACTAAAGTAATTTTTTCTAAATTTACAAGATAGCTATCTATTTATTGTTTACATCATTTATCTTAGTTATAGTATTTTATGTTAGCAGACCAACTATAACCAATCATTCAACTATATATCATCAATCTAATCATTTATATAGTAGTTCAGTTATAGATTATAGAATTATGAAGTGACAAATTTTTCTATTCTCTCTGATTTCAGATTTATCAATCATGTTCAAAGTATTGTATTCTAATTATAATTCTCATGCTTCCACTATTTTCTATTCTCTCTAGATTTCCATATCTACTAATTTTGAACTAAACACTCGATGAATAATAATACCTTCAGATAATTCATATTCATAATAAGAAGAAAATTTATAATTAGAGAAAAGATATAAAAAAATCCAAACCTAAAATTCAAATATTACAAGTTTCGAAATAGTTTTTTAGTTACTAATATATATTTTGTGCTTTTTTGTATTCTAATAATTATAGTGCTTCCACTTTTTTTTACTATTGATTTTAATATCATCTATAATATTTCATATATCTCCATTTTATATTTGAATTTTTTTGTCATTTTCAGATTTAAAAGTTAAGGTTACTAATGACTAATGAGTGAGAATTTTATTATTTTACACTTTTTTTTGAAAGAAATTAAAAATATAGAAAAATTCTTTTAGAAACACATGTTTCCATATATAAATAAGTATATTCTGGCTTGAGTAGTATTTAATTCACTAAATATTTTTTTCTTATAATTAATAAGTTTAGATAACAAGGATAAAAATAAAATATAATTCTTAAAACTACAGTGAAAATATAAACGACATTTTTGTGAAACAAAGAAAATATTAGTTTTATATTTTTAGTATTTTCATACTTTTTTTTTTTCTTGTCTGATTTGTTTCACAAAAGATCAAATGAAAAAGATGGTTTCATTTCGCTCTGTAGGCGATTTTCAGGGCGATTTCCGATTTTCTAATCGCCCACCTCCTTCCCAATATGGAGTATCTTTCCGACAACCAAATTCGGTTTCTGTTCTTGTGTTGACGGTTTTTGTTCCTGTTACAGCTATCTGTTAACAGTTTTTGTTCCCTAATTTTCTCGTTTGATAACCGTCTCCAGAAACCGCCATGAACAAACAAGTATTTAATGGTTGCTCTGCTGTGTCGGAATCACTCATCAGTTTGGTTCTCTCAAAAATCCTTCACTCCTACAAAGAGAGACATGAGTGACAACATCCGAAAGAATCTCCAAAATTTGGATTTGGGAATCAATGATGACCCAATTCCATTACCACCGGAATTATGTGGCCACACTACAAACATAAACCGGTTCTCTCTAATCGTCTCCGTTCTTAACCCGAGGAAGCAGAATCTAAGGGCGATTTTGAGTCAAATGCCCAAAGTCTGGGGCTTTGCTGAACAATGTCGGGGTCCTATTCTAGGCAATGGGAAAGTGCTGTTTATTTTCAAATTTGAGGAAACCCTTAACTTGGTGCTCCGCCGTGGTCCTTGGGCTTTCAACGAATGGATGGTGTCGGTCCACCGCTGGTATCCCTATATTACAGAGGGCAAAATGCAATTCATTCCCTTCTGGATCCAGGTTCGTGGTATTCCTGTTCAATATCTAACAACTGCCATGGTAAACTATATTGGAACAAAAGTTGGACCAGTGGAAGACATTGATTTTAATGAGAATGCTAACTTTGTTAAATTTGTGAGAATCTGTGTTAACTTGAACTATGATCTTCCACTCCGGTTTCAAAGAAACTTTCAATTTGCTGGTGGAGAGAATACAATTCTTAAGTTCCGTTATGAACGTCTTAAGAATTTTTGTTCAAAATGTGGTGCCATGACACATGATGTGAAGGAGTGTCCACTCGGCTTTGATGATGCTCTCAATAATGATCCCCCTTTTGACTTCCCTCCAGGAGATGATGATGCCGGAGACCATGACCAGGATCAATATTTCCCACATCCTGACCAATTTCCGGATTCTCCAAATGCTGATACAACCAATCTCCACATGATTGCTCCGGAGGGTTACATTCCTGGCCTACAAACCGTGACACAGAATAAGGAGTTTATAATAACTGAGTCTGATGATTCTTCTTCTCCTAGTGTATTTGAGGATACAGAACTCACTGCAGAACGTCGTCGCTATTTACTGATGAAGTTTAGCAAGGGTAAGTTTCACTCATCTGATAATCAACAGTCCACTTTCCCCTCACCTGAATATCCCTTATGCAACACAAGGAAGCGTAAGACTGACGACATGGAACTTTACTACCAACGATGGGAGGCTAACGAGGATTTGATGGTCCTGAGTCAAATAAAAAAGCGAACTAAGGCGGAGTCGGAGGCATCATGTAGTGGCAACAGGTTGGACGGAGCCGCGG
>NC_025695.1:5866481-5866679 GCF_000633955.1 Camelina sativa | reverse complement strand
GGGGGGGGGGGGGGGATTCCCCCAATACCTCCATGAGAGTCGTCATATGGAATTGTCAGGGCATTTGTTCGCCGCTGACACAATCTAGACTAAAACGTTTATGTCGTATTTTAAAACCTTTTGTACTCTTCTTATGTGAAACTCTAAACTCTAATTTTGTAGTATGTAACTTTGCTTCTACTTTAGGCTATAAAAACG
>NC_025695.1:5848029-5866224 GCF_000633955.1 Camelina sativa | reverse complement strand
CCCCCCCCCCCCTGAACGGAGTGGTGGTCTAGTGTTAATGTGGTCTGAGGATGTTGTTCTATCCACTTTGTATCAGGATGAACATATCATTGATACACATATCAAGTATAATAATAATGACTTTTACTTTTCTGGTATCTATGGGAACCCAAACCCAAGCTTAAGAAATACCTTTTGGGATTATTTGGAACATTTGGGTTCAACTCGTATGGGACCATGGCTGATTGGAGGTGACCTAAATGAGATCAGAAGTAACTCAGAGAAGATTGGTGGTCCTCCAAGGGAACAATGGACTTTCAGAAGGTTCAACCAGATGTTAGCGAACTGTGATCTTAAAGATCTGAAATCAAAAGGAGATAGGTTCTCATGGGTGGGAGAAAGACATTCATACACAGTAAAATGTTGTTTGGATAGGGTTATGATTAACTCTCAATGGGCAGGCTTTTTTCCCAATGCAATGGCTCAGATTATAAACCTATCCTAAAAAACATCTGTCCTCCACAACATATACTAACAAAACCTTTTCGATTTGATAAACGCCTCACTGAGATAGAGAACTTTGCTGAAACAGTTGATAGGGGATGGAATTGGTTTAAAAATCAAAACTACTACTCAATCTGTGATCAAATAAGTAGTTGCAAGCGACTGATGGCCAAACGAAAACACACCGCAAACATCAACTCCTCAAAACGCATTGAGTTCTATCAAAAGGAACTAAACAGAGCTATGGAGAGCACGAATAGGTCTTTACGAAGGCATATTCCTCGGTTGCAGGATGAACTGAGTAAAGCCTATAGAGATGAAGAATACTATTGGCATACAAAAAGCAGAACCAGATGGCTACATTGTGGAGATAGAAACACAGGGTATTTCCATGCTAGTACTAAAACAATATATGCAAAAAACTTTATATCAACCATTAAAGATGCAGACGACAACCAATATACTGGTGATAAAAACATTGGAGACCATGCTCAAGATTATTTTAAAAGTCTACACTTCTAGCAGGATATCGGTCTCCCCAATAGATTTTGGAGATTTCCCACCTACGGTTACACCAGATATTAATGAGGACCTTACAAAAGACTTCACACCAGATGAAATTTATGCAGCACTTTCACATATTGGCGATGATAGAGCCCCTGGTCCAGATGGTTTGACTGCAAGGTTTTATAAAAAATATTGGGATATCATCGGGCCTGATGTAACTCGAGAGGTAATGGATTTTTTTGAGACTTCTTATATGAAGTCAGGCCTAAATCATACAAATATATGCCTCATCCCAAAGATAACCACACCAAAAACTCTGTTGGATTTTAGACCCATAGCTCTCTGCAATGTTTTGTATAAAATTATCTCCAAATTTCTAGTTAATAGACTAAAAAAACATCTGGATAACATCGTCTCTGACACTCAAGCGGCTTTCATACCGGGGAGATTGGTTACTGATAATGTCATGATTGCACATGAGGTTATGCATTCACTTAAGTCTAGGAAGAGAGTTTCCAAAAATTACATGGCCATTAAGACTGATGTGACAAAAGCCTATGACAGAGTAGAATGGGATTTTCTGGAAACAACTATGGTCCTATTTGGTTTCTCAAAAAAATGGATCCAATGGATCATGGCCTCTGTTCGTTCAGTAAACTACTCCATACTCATAAATGGATGTACTCACGGAATGGTTGTTCCGGAAAGGGGAATAAGGCAAGGTGATCCCTTATCACCTTACCTCTTTATACTCTGTGCAGACATCATGAGCCACTTAATAAATATGAGAGTGAGAGATGGTGATATTCGAGGTGTACGCATTGGTAATGGGGTCCCAACCATAACACACCTTCAGTTTGCTGATGACTCCTTATACTTCTGCCAAGCCAATGCATGAAATTGTAAAGCTATAAAGGAGGCTTTTGAAGTATATGAATACTACTCTGGACAAAAGATAAACACAAACAAGTCACTCCTAACTTTTGGCTCACGAGTTCCAGGGCAACTACAAAACCATTTAAAAAAGATCCTGCAAATCCCTAATCATGAAGGTGGTGGTAGATATCTAGGTTTGCCTGAACAGTTCGGGAAAAAGAAGAGCGAAATGTTTCAATACATGATCGAGAAAGTTAAAGAGAGGACATCGTCTTGGCGTAACCGATATTTATCACAAGCTGTGAATGAAATTCTAATCAAATCGGTTGTTATGGCTATGCCAGTATACTCCATGTCTTGTTTCAAAATACCTCAAGGAGTGCTTTCTGAAATTGAAAGCATATTACAAAGGTTTTGGTGGGGAAAAGAAAACCAAGAAAATGGTATACCATGGATAGCTTGGAAAAGGTTACAATACTCAAAACAGGAGGGTGGTTTAGGATTCAAAGATTTAGCAAATTTCAATGACGCATTGTTAGCCAAACAAGCTTGGCGACTAATTCAACACCCTACTTCTCTTTTTGCGAGGATTTTCAAAAGTCGATATTGCAGAGATGATAACATCCTGGACGCAAAACAGAGGACAAATCAGTCCTATGGGTGGGCCTCAATCCTAGAAGGCATGATAATAATTAAACTAGGTTACAAATATATAGTTGGCGATGGACAGAGCATTCGTCTCAACCTTGATAATATTACAGCAACTAACCCGCCCAAACCAGTATGTAGTACACATCTAGACACCAACTTACACATTGGTGACTTTATTTGCTCAAATAAAGGTTATCGTAAATGAGACACTATGAAGATCAGAGAACACATTATTGATTATGATCAAGACCATATCAACAAAATCTATTTACTGCGTTCAATACTCTCTGTAAAATCATTTGGCATTATAATAAAACTGGAGAATACACAGTCCGATCAGGTTATTGGTTATCAATGCACATCCAAAATGAACATCCAGCCTTACCTCCCATTCCTCATGGATCCGTCCTTCTCAAACAAAAAATTTGGAAATTGAACATACTCCCCAAAATTAAACACTTTCTTTGGCGTATCCTCTCCAAATCTTTGGCATCTCTTACGCGCCTTGCTACTCATGGAATTAATCTTGATCATATATGCCCTAGATGCTTTAAAGCAGAAACTATAGAACACATATTGTTTCAATGTCCCTTTGCTCAATCACTATGGCTTTCGTCTACATTACCAACTTCCCTCTGTTATACCAATTTTCTGACCACAGATTCCTTCATTGAAGCCCTATTCGAGTTTTCTAATGACCCAAATGTTGCACAAGACAAAAAATTCCTTCCTTTTTGGTTACTATGGCATATCTGGAAAAGCAGAAACGTTTTTATGTTTGAAGGCATCCAAGAGGTACCACAACACATTGTTCTTCGTGCACAATCTGATGTTCGAGAATGGAATCGTATTGCCCAAGTAACCACTGTCACCACTAATTTACCAACCACAAATCAGGAAGGAGTATGGAGACGGCCATTGCCCCCATATACAAAATGTAACTATGATGCGGGTTTTGATCCTAATACCAACGAAGCTAAATGCGGATGGATTCTTCAAAATTATGTTGGCGGATCTTTAGGTTGGGGAGTTTCAGTTCTCGGACATGCAGCGTCTCCTCTAGAAGCCGAAGCCAAAGCACTTCTAGTAGCTCTTCAACAAACATGGATTAGAGGCCTTACCAATGTTGTCTTCGAAGGAGATAATGAAACACTGTATAAGATTCTTCACAATGAGATATCGGATATGTCTATTATGGGTATTATTCAAGATATTCAATTATGGGGCTCACATTTTCAGTATGCTCTTTTTGTTTTTTCCCCAAGATCATGTAACTATGCTGCTCATTCATTAGCAAAAAATAGTTGTATCTCTAATCTTTTTTATTCAGGGTGTTTTTTTCCTCCCTTTTAGTTATCAAAAAATTTGTATAATGACTTTTTCACTTATTAATATAATTCGTTTTTGCTGAAAAAAAAAAAAAGTGTACACTCTATACCATCGTTTATATGCTACCAATCAAACATCTCACCTTAAAATAATATGCAATCATAAAGTCTATTTTGACCAAGAATAATATTTTCTACAGAAGAAACTTTACTGGTCATATCAATTTTTGCAATAAATTGGTGTGTTTGAAAAGACTAGCTTATTCATGAACGTAAAATTAATGTTTTTTTGACCCAATTTTTTTTAAAAAAAATCCTTTATGTTGAAGTTTACATCTTGCATTTAATTAGATTAACACTGTTCCAATAACATACAAAAGAGCACTTTAGAGAGATATAAGTTGAGAAGAAGAAAAAAAAATTGGAAAACCTGATGAAAATATGGCGAGGATGACATTACGTGTCTTCATTGTTAACTTACTTATCATATTTACCTCAGGTATTGCTATATATTCTATAGATCTTTCAACTGTTATGTTTTGTTAATAAAATCATTTAACACATATTTTCTTACAGTTTTAAATGTTGTAAAAAAAATATATTTTCAATGATCAGAATAATTTTTTTTTTTGACATAGCCAGCTAGTTGTGCTTATCATCATCTTGAGTATAGGGATTGATCGTTTATTCCCTAAATGAAATAAAATACGACACGGAATTTTGGATGATAAAAAAATAAGAAAGTGATAGTGTGGGCACTTTTACAATAATATTAATAACACATTCAAGATTTAATGTCTTAACCATAAACAAATAACACATACAAAAAGAAAAAACAAAATATGTATATATGTTAAATTTAGTGATATATACAATGTTACAGTTGTGGATCAAGCTAGAGCAAAGACATGTATAGATGGATTAGGCACTTGTGAAAACTGTGACGAGAGATGCAAGGCAAAGCATGGACCATCGAGCGAAAGCAACTGTGGTATTAGTACTGAGGTGCCGCTGCCGCTATGCACATGCTACTACCAATGTGGATCCTCATCATCACCACCACCCTCGCCGAAAAAATGTAATGGTGGAGTTGGTATATGTAGTCAAAGATGTCCCGAAAAATGTTGTGATATGAACTGTGCACAAAAATATAATGGTGGACATGGATTTTGTAACACTCTTGGTACATTTAGTTTGTGCCAATGCGAATACCCTTGTTAAAGCCGGTTGACAATATTGTAAACTGATTGTTTATTATTACTGTAACTTCAGTAATGCAATAAGAAACTAATAACAATTACTATTATTGATAATTGTGGATGACGTAGTTTCTTTGAATTTCGTTATATAGCCAGTGTCAAGTAATTGAGTTCACTATTAATTTTGCTAAATGAAATGAATAAACAAAAGAATAATCTTTTTTAGTTCCGAAAAAGGAAAGAAGAAGGACAAAACCATTAAACATGGTTAAAAACTTAGGATTAGTGAACTAGCTTTTATAATAATTAAAAACCTATCGTACCCTTAATTATAAAATATAAAATTAGAGCAACACAAGTGATAAGATGACGATGAAGAAAAACTCGTCAGTGTTGTGTGCATGTTTCACAACTCACAAGCAATAGGAACACAACGTTTAGTGAGCAAGTTTTACTGTAGTAAAAGGACAATACAAAGGCATTACACCCTCGTGATGAAGACAAAAGCTCGAAGCGATAATCATGACGGATTGACGTTGGTGGTAGTAGAATGGTGACGTCATCGATGGAGGTGAATACCGGAGGAAGAAAGTTGAACCGGTGGAGAGTAACGGTTGGCTCGGGGATTGGAGTAATTCTGTTGGCGACGTAGTAAAGGTGAAGAAGAAAGTGATGAGAAAATGTTACATTAGTTTGGGGTACTGTATATAGAATGCTTAATGTTATGCCTCATTATTAATATTTACAAACGTTTTGAAAATAAACTTCTGAACGAGATAGAAATTGATCTCTGTAATAAATGCTATGTCATTTAGACATTTGAAGTCAAACTTTTGAATAAGCCATAAATGGATTTCCATAAATACCAAAGATATTAGACGAAATTGATCAAAACGTTGATTTTGTTTCTATAAGACCTATCTTTTGAATACGAATATTTGTAAAGATATGTTCAAACGAATCTTTTATGAATAAAAGTTAGGATGACTATAAAAAAGTTACTAAAATATTGAAATATTTACCAAAAAACTACAATGTATAATACTAGACGTATATACTAAGATTGACTAGATACAATACTGACATATTGACCGAATATAAAATAAATACTTGAAAGATATTGGTGATGAGATTGCACTCAGTATCATTTTAATTAGTATCGTACATTTATACGACTTATTTCTGAAACTTGTGCATACTATAATAACTAAATTCACATTTCTTGTGGTATAACCAAAGAGTATATATATTAGTATCTCAATAGTCAAGAAGATATACAAAAGCATGGCAAAGTCATATTCACTTCTTCTACCTATCATATTCCTTGTTATGTTTGTGTTAGGTATACAACATTTATTAAAAACAAAATTCATATTTCGTTTTCTTAATATTCTGATTATAATTATCTACTTATGTTGTTATTTATATATGAATTATGTCTTGTTGGATACAGTTGAAAAGAATATGGGATGCCTTACATTCATTGGGATGTGCAAGAGAGACGTAAAAGACTGTTCTCAATCGTGCAAGTCAGTGTTTGGGCCAAACGCCGGTGGTTTATGTGACAAAGGGAGTAATGTTGGACAGTGTATTTGCACTTACCCTTGTCCACCTAAAGCTCATGCACTCAAAAGTTCAATTCCTCATAATGTATAAGCGAAAGTCAAAATTCTTATCCCTACTATTAATAGTAAAACATTGTCCGAAAGAAACCTTAGTTTTGTAAAAATTTACAATACAATGCCATTGGAATTATGTACAAATTTTCGATTTTTTAAAAGGGTACAAAGGAAATTTCCAGGCCCCTGTAAACGGATAAAGACGCGGATCTTTCTGACCCGTTTATATTATTCCGGATCTTAAACTTTCATCCTCACCGTTCAAGAAAAAAACATCCTAACCGTTTATTTTGTTTTTTTTGTACGAAGCCAACAAATGGATCATGCGGCCCATATTAAAAACAAAAGATACGCTAAATTACTTCTTCTGTAAAATTATCGGAATAAATATAACAAATTATGGTTACCGAATATGGTTATGGAATATACCTTAGACTATGTTAGTCGAGAGATTTATGCAAATATTTTTAAAATCACTGTAATTATCGTTTTAAATCATCTAATAACCCTAAATGTCACCACCTATATAATTAGCTTACTTCATACTTAACTCATTCAGCACAAACGTCGTATTTAGAAGAAAAAAATATCAAATTACCAATTTAATCTCAATATGACTAAACCGGAAACGGGAAAAGTTTTCGAAGATCGTATACTAAAGGCTTGGTTCGATCTAAACCTTAATTGTGACGTTGCAAGACAACTCACTTTCGAGGAGCTACTTGCGTTTTACATTTGGGATCCTACAGGAAAATGCTTCCAAAGGAGGAAGAGAACCGTCAACAGTCGAAGAACTACTTCTATTTCAAGTAAGTTTAATAGAAATTTATCCCTTAAACTTCTTTTCCGTTTTTTTACAGGACCAAAAAGTGACGAAGAATTACGGACTTATGATGTAGTTGTTTATCCATCATACAAGGAAGCATGTTTGGCAAGAGGATTAATACAATATTGAAGTATTGGTGTTTTAGTTTTTTAATATTTTCTGTTCGTTTCAATTTTTTTCCCTATTCCTCTGTTTCCTTATCATTATCATGTTCAAGTTATAATAAATTATAAAGAAACTTTTATTTTTTGTGCATATAATCAGTTTTTATAGCTACGTATACAAATAATGAGGAGTCATCGCAGAGCATAATCATAAACAAAATACTGGAATAAAAATCGAAACTATATAATTAGAAGCAACCCAGAATAAAAATAACTTACCAACCCAATTCAATTGATTAATTCAACAAGGAAAACAAATTGGTCGAAACTGAATCAATCCGATTGAAACATTTGAGACTCCATAAACCCACCGAATTGCTTCGACTAATTGTATAACTGTAAACATTGTATGATTTGACAGATTTAAGAAAAGGATTTGAGAGATTGAATAAGAAATAATTTTTATTTGAAGTCGTGTTTTTGTTTGTTTGATTGAAGAATTATATTTAAAACGTTTAATTTACTTGTTCAAAAATTTCCAAAAAGGCCAAAGAAACCCTAATCAAAAAATATCTTCAAAATTAGACCCAGACACAATTTTAAAGTTTCTAGACAACAATTAAATACCCAAATTATGATACTTAAATTTTTTGATGGATCATGTGGCCCATCTAAAATGGATCCGTATATATTATTCCGTATCTTATACTTTCATCCTCACCGTTCAATAAATAAACATCCTAACCGTCTATTTTATTTTTTTCGTACGAAGCCAACAAATGGATCATGCCCAACATCTTAAAAAAAATACAGATACGCTAAATTGATTCCCATTTTTAAATATACCGTAAATGTTAACTACTGATCCACTAATTAAGCTGTAAATATATGGAAGTTCGATATCTCAGTAACCATATTTGTTACGTATCTAAACCAATAAAGACTAAAAATATTGTTGTATCCATATATATCCCTCTTCTCTAAAATTATCGGAATAAATTTATCAAATTATCGTAACCGAATATGGTTATAGAATATACCTTAGACTCTGTTAGTCGAGAGATTTATGAAAATCTCTTTAAAATCACCGTAATTATCATTTTAAATGTTCGTTGCATTATTTTGAACATTATTATAAATAGTCGGGTCAAAATGTTAATACACAAACAACAAACACACAAAAAGCCAAAATGTTAGCCTCACCTCTCCCCATTTCTCTTCTAAAATCTCTTAGGCCTTATCGCACTAACTGGCTTATAGATGTCAAGATTGTGCATCTGTGGAGGCAATACAACGTTAAAGTTGGAGAAACCATTGAAATGTTTAGTAGATTCTGCGGTTAGTAATTATTCTTTATTTTCTTATATTATTCATATAATTATACTACTTCTATTTTTTTTTAAAATAAATATTTTGTAGGGTGATAAGATAACAGCTACGGTGAAAAGGTATCAAATAATAAACTTTCAGCGAAAACTCCAACAAGGAAATTGGAACCTAATTTCAACTTTTAATTTATCTCCTACTTATGGGTCAGTCAAGCTATCTGAATTGAAATGGAAGATTGTCTTCACATCCAGAACAAGTGTTAACCCTTCTGATAACATATATGATGATATGTTACTTTCATTTGCATCTTATGATGTTGTCCTCGCTGGGAAGCAAAATGAAACTTTGTTATTCGGTACGTTTATTATATTACATTTAAGAATGATATATCCTATTTTGTTGTTCTAATCTATCCAATCTGTTTTATCTCAGATTTCTTTGGTCAAGTTGGCGATTGTGGTGAAATCAAAGAAATAACTACAACAAACAAACCAACTACAAAAATCGACTTCCACATGAGAAATTCTGAGTACGTTTTAAAATATATGTTTTTCATTTTTTGGCTACCTAACAAATATAGCAAACCACCATCTACTCATTTTTAAATATTACTAATCTCACAGGGATACACGTGTTTTGTGTACTCTTTGGGGTACCCAAATAATTAGTAAAGCTTGCCACGAGTCTACCAATGGTATTGTTTTCTGCTTAATAAGGTTTGCTAAAGTAAATCAGTACAGCGGTAAGTATTTTTCCATTATACTACATATTAACATTCTAAAATATTTTATTAACTTAGTTTGAATGATAATTAATATAGATGCTTGTAGTGTTCAAAATCACTGGGACTGTTCTCAAGTTATAATCAATCCAGAAATTACTGAAGCTGAAGATCTAAGAAAACTGTGAGTTTCTTTCTTCAAATGGATCATATATATAGTTATTTTTCATCATCAAATACAATAACGTTCTACTTGAATCTTAGGCTTTCCAGTGATGGTTTGCAATTGACGATCATGGATTCATTGCAAAAGAAAATGTTTTGGGAAAAACCTAAAAAGGAAGAAGTAGAAGAATACCTTGTTAAAACTATCGAAGAAGTCCTTCATGCATTTGAGGTATATTCTCGCCAAACAGTCTATTCTCCATTGTATTGTTATAAATTTAGGAAATTTAAATCACTTATTAAACTTTACATGTAGGGGATGTGTCGTATTACATGTACAGTAATGGAAGTCGATAGAGACTATTCTTGGGTCTACATTGCGTGTAAGAAATGCAACAAAAAGACCATCGTCGAGCAAGGCATTAAGTTGGAAGATGAAAAGCATAAACCAACACCAAAGTTCTATTGTGAGGTTTGCTGTCAGTATGTAAAAACGTCTCTCCCAAGTAAGTTACTTATACGTATTTTCTATTCCGATAATAAATAAGTTCGTTATATACTTTTATGATAATAATAATTTTAAAATTTCAAAATAAAACTATTTTTAGGTTCTGGATTTATCTTACAATCAAAGACAAAACTGGAGAAGCAAAATGTATGGTGTTTGACAGCTTCGCTGCGGATATGATTGGAATGCAATCTTCAGAACTCCTTAACAATAGATATGACTTGGTATACCAGCATCTTTATCGTAGTATATTTCTTTATAATTTTCTATACAATAGTTTGACTTCCTTAAACAATTGCATTATAAACAATCACTTTACTTATATCTATAATAGCTGGAGGATCCTGAATCTATCCCTCCCGAAGTTAAAGCTTTAGAAGGGAAAACATTCAAGTTTCTCCTTTCTATCGAGTTGAAAAATATTAGGGGGAGCTCCATCACTTACAACGTCGCTGCATTGTGCTCTAAAGGGTTGAATTCTGATTTTGAGATTGTCCCTTCGGATACTTATATAGATCCCTCTTCAATGTTGTCTGGTGGTCAGGTATTAATATTTTTATTGTTTATATAATTTGTCTGGAGAAGATTCATATTAGGTTTCATATTGGATGTTAATGATTATTACATTGTAGGGTTCTTTAATGATTACTGATGGAAGTGAGACATCAGATGTGGATGCTTCAACTTCTTCCACTCCATCATTCAAAAAAAGGTTCATCAAACGTGGCCGAAGGAGATGACCAATCATCTACCTCAAAAAAACATTGCTCTAAGTTTGCAGAATTGGAAGATGCTACTGTTGCTGGTGTTTCTAATTTTCTACTGATTTTTACTATCTATCCACTTTTAGACTTTTCAATTTCAACATTGGTTTTGGTTTATGGTTTTCATTTTTTATGAGTTTATTATTCAATAAAATTAATACTTTAATTACATAGTATTATTGACTCTCATGAATGTTTTGTATAATTGTTTACATCTTTCCTATCTTCTATCCAATTTATAAAAAAAAATTTACTAAAATATGATTCTTTAAACACGAAAACATGAATGTTTCTGTAACATGCTTGTGTTAAAAAACTTAACGTCTCTTAATTTTTTTAGGATTTGATTATTGACTAAAGTTGCAAGAACGGTATTATACTATATCTTTTATTCAAAACATGAATATAGATTTTTGCATGTAATACAATTGATGAGAACTCTATTTGAATCACACATATACGAACAAAGCAACATCTGGGTTCCTACTGAATTGTCATGTCATTGCTTTTAAAAACTTCACAAACAGTTTCACACATCATAATATTAAAAAAAATTGAGTCACATGCAAAATGTTTAGCACCAAAAATTGGCGAAAAAAAAAATAGTTATAATTTTTAGCACCAAGAAATTAGAACTGTATCACAGCAACTTTTCAATACTTTTTGACACATCACAAATCTCTTAATTCAGTTTTTTATTTTTTCTTTATAACTTTAATAAGATTGATTTGACAAGTCAATCAATATTCAACTAATATCCTAATATTTCTCATTTTTATAAATGTAAAACCAAAGAGAATCAATTTATTTCTTTTTCACTTTTTGATTTGTCCTTATCTGTAACTAGACTATTATTTTAAAAACAAATCTAACACTTCCAATAATATAACTGTTTATATTATCAAATTATATTAATTAGAGAATCTGTAATTGTCGTACAACTATATCTTAGGGAATCTGCTCCAATTTTAAAATTCCAAAAATATAGGTCATAATTATACCAAATAATATTGTAAGAAAAACCACGAAGTGTAAGATTCTTCGTACCGTAACTACTAAATTCAAATTTTATCTTCCTATACAATTTATATGTCTATCCAACTAAATATATTATTTGTACCGAATTAGTTGAATCATCTCAATCGTATCAACCAAATTTTAATACAAAAGCTTTACTTTCCATTACTTTACAAAAATGGCGATATGTACAATGTATATATGTAATTCCTCTGAATATAAACACTTCGATTTTTGTAGATTTATTGACATAAAAACCATGCAGATTTGACAACTCAGTGATTTTATAAATAAATTTAAAAAAATCCAAAAATTAAAATTTATCTATAAAAACAAACCATTGAGTTTCACTTTTTCATTAACCTAAACAACTTATTTCAACACAATTCAATTCTGTGCAGCCACAATATCTTCCCTTCTAAAATATGGCTAATTTTAGCAGATTAACCAACTTATATCCGTGCAATGATGGATATTGGACCATTTGTGTGAAGGTTCTAAGGATGTGGCGTAAACGAGATGATGGGGATGACTCTCTCGAGTTGGTTGTATGTGATGTCTTTGTAAGTTTTTTATCACTGATTTAGAGATAATTATATATATATATATATATATATATATATATAATTTTGTTTTTTTCTTCTCAATTTCCAGGGGACCAAATTGGTAGTAACTATACCAAATCATCTTATTGAAACATTCAAGTCTGACATCCAAAAAGATGCATGGAAAGTTTTTTCTGCTTTTGACGTCATAAACTGCACGAGACCTATCCATATAACTGAAGGTTAATATCGGATCATGTTTAGGGAAGGTACCAATGTGGAAGACACTGAACCACGTTCTAACAAGCATTTCATTGATTATGTGTCTTTTGATGCACTATATGATAGTTATTATGCTACAACTAATCGCTGCTTAGGTATTTATTTGAATCTATTTTTTTTATGTTTTTTTAACTTACTTTAATTTTAGTTCTATGATATATAACCTAAACATTGTTATTTTTTTTAGATATCATGGGACGTGTAATCAACGTCCAACCAGTAATCTATGTCGATGATTCATCAGCTGTTCAATATGAGGAGAGGGCCCGACTTTTGCGTTTCTCCCTTAAAAACCTCAAGTAATACATAGAAGAATATTTGTTTATAATTAACTTTTTCCATATTTACTAGATACAACTAATTCTAACCATTTTCATTGTAGTCATGAAGTCATCCACTGTACTGCTTATGATGAACATGCCGACTACTTTCAACGTTATTGGAGTCCTTTTTATACTATTCCAATCGTAGGCGTTCTACATTTCTGGAGGGCTAAGTTTACTGCCGGAAGTACAAGCTATACTTTTTATGAAATTGAACTCTTTAATATGTAATCATTATTTTAAAAAAATATTATTTTTCACAATAGGTCAAGACATCGAACTTTTGAGTGTTCCTGGAGTGTCTACTATTTACTTTGATCCTCCATATACTGAAATAACAGATTTCAGAAACAGGAAACCTTTAATATAAATTTTTTTGTGTTTACATACATAATTAGATTTTTCATATACTGATTATTATAATATATTATTTTGATGATATATTTTTACGTTATTTTTCAGGATCTCTTTCAACAGCGATAGTGATGATGAATTTGATTGTTAACCATAAGCTTCAAGGGAGTAAATGATGAAGACCTCGACTTTCAAGTTTGTCTGTAGTTTTGCTTTATGTTCTCTCTCAAATAAGAGACATTTTGTCTCATCGTGGTTTTCTTATGTATTTTTTTCCATCTTTCCATGTCATGTTCAATTAAAAACTCCTTTGTTTTAAGTTTTTTATATTATGATTTTCTGATGGTTAAATTTTATATATATATACTATAATAATATTTTTATTTATTTGCTAATCAGATATAATAATATGTTCAGGTTTATTATAATTACTCCAAAGCATGGAGTTCTATAATGTCGTCGATGCATTGTAACATATTCTTTTGTTTTTATTTTATATCTAAACTATAATCATATTTTAGTAAGTTTATTAAGAAATGGAATCGAAAACTTAAAAATGTACTTAATATTTAAAAAAATAGTAGAAAATTTGATAATAAATTTAGGATAATTATCTAACAAAGTGAACCAATGCATGGCAGTTTACAAGTCCAAAACAAAAATTGACAGCCTTCCAAAGTCTTTGCTTTGATTCTTTAAAATTTGAACATTCCAATAAAAAAATGACAGAACTTTAAGATACTCTCCCATCAAACATAAATTTCCTTATAGTAAATGTACACAAAAGATATATTAATAGTGATTTTTAAAAAGGGAAAATTAGGTTTCAAAACGTTTTTAAACCTTTAGTATCGACTACATTATAAAGGGAGAATGAGGTTCATAATTTTCTAAACACCTAAACAAATCTTTTCTACTCTTAGAACGTCTCATCTTTCATCTTCTTCCTTTAAAAAAAACAAAAAAATTCCAAAAAAAAAACATGGTAGCATACATAGAGAAATTTAATCCTACATGTAATCGGATAAGTGTTGTTGTCAAGTTACTCTGTTTCTGGACACATCATCTCATATTTGGACAACCTAATTTTAAGTGTTTGATTGTGGTTGATGAGAAGGTATTTTATATATCTTTATTTTCGGTAAAAACATTTAGAAATTTTTTTGTTATGCATGTTTTCAATATACTTTTTATCAAATCTTTTTCTAATGTGAAAAATTTTTACAACAGGGAAAAAGAATTGAAGCTAAAATCCCATTTCGAGATTACTATGATCATTTCGTAGACGTGTTGGAAAAAGGCCAATGGTTTCTTTTTTGTAAGTTCGAAGTTATGGAAAATCAGCAAACTTTCAGGAACTGTAACAATCATTTCCAGATATTGATCACAAATCAAACTCGCATCAGCTCAATACCTCCCAGATGTCCATGCAACTTTCTTCATCTAACAGATGCAGCAACGCTTGACAATACTACAGTGGATGAGAGAAACTGTTGCGTTGGTAAATATCTGAAACTTATAATTTTCTACAATTTTAATAAATTTAATATTAGGATCTTACTCATCATCTTTAGTTCTGATTTTAATTGTTTCCTTTTTATAATTTATCGTAGATTTTTGTGGGATGGTGGTACGAGTCGTACCACGTCGTACCGTGTACTTTCTTGATCTTGAAGCTGGTTACAATAGTTATAAACAAGTTGTTCCCTTTACAGTGATTGACATCAAGTAAGTAAATTAAACTAAATAAATATTTACAAACATAATTTGATTTTATTATTAAGAAAATATTATTAAGAATCATATGTATTGAAGGCAATCACTTTTTTGTGTGAAGTGGAGAACAGATTAATTGTGTTGCGGTAGGCGATACATGTTTGGAATTTGTTTATAAATGAGAACAAATTACTGCCTATCCTTCATATAATAGCGAACCAATCATGTGTCTGCTTATGTTTTGGAGAAGCTCTGTCTTTGACGGTATAAATAAATCTTAGTTTCAGTTTTTTATAAAGCATATAAGGTAAAATAAAATGTATTAATCTTTAGGAGTTAATTCTTTAGGTAATAAATGCTTAATGTCTCAATTAAGATGTTCTCATCTTATACTTGGAAACGAAGTCAGACCATTCACGACAGATCCCGCTCTGTAGTTCATAATATTCCAATATTTTTTGCAGTTTTCCTTTACAATAGATATTTTTTAAACATTTTTTCCCATTTCTGCAGCCTTGCTTTTCATGATACATCAGATGATGAAGATTATCACGGGTTACAAGAAGAAGAAAGTGATTCAAATGAATCAGTGTAACAGCCAGATTGTCTATTACAAAATTTTATCAAATCCTTAAGTTTCCTTTTGATTAGTATAAGTTGTTCAATAAGTTGTTGTAATTGTGAACCGTTAATTACGGCAATATTACGTAAGTTTCAATTTTAATAAAATTTCTTGATTTGAATTTCAATTAAATATATGTTTATATATGTATACTTACCTTTTAAACAAACCTTTAAAGTCTTCACATATGAATTGTCATATATATATATATATGAACCTTAAACGTTCTCTCATTAGTGCTACGAAGATACTTCTGAAAAAACAATCAATCAGTGTTTTTTCTTTTGCTTAGTCGTTGACGATGAAGAAGAGGAAAAATGATGAATTGAATCGTCTTGAAGTAAAAGAAGGTGACCCAAAAAATCGTAAAGTATCTAAGGAAAATCAAGTCCAAAGTCCAGTTACAGTTTCAAAGACGCCTCAAACTGTAGTCAATATTAATTTTGTTTTTGGTAGAGTTCTTAATGATATTACAAATCGACCATATTCTCACGGACTTTCTTCTCCAAGTACAAGTAACACACCTTCTGGTATTGTTCATCTGAATTTCTTATTTACATTTTTATTTATTCAATATATAAACTATATTTACTTCACAAACTAAATCCAATAATATTTTTTATTTTGTGATTTAGGTGTAGATTATAGTACACCATCTTCTACCTTTGCAAATGAAGGCATATGTAACAAAGAGAATCGCTCTAATATTTGTAATGGTAATTTTAAAAAATCTTAAAGTCATTTTTTAAATTAAAATTAAAATTATTAGTCATCTTCTTATTACTAAGATCAGTACTTCAAAATACCCAAGCCAATTAATTTTCTTTTTCAGGAAGTAAGCCCAATTTTAAAAAATGGAAGTGTAAACAAACTTGCAACACAAGGACTCACTCATCTACCACTCCCATAGTTGACTCTATAGCAAAAATGGGACGAAGAACATCAACTCCATCAGGTCTATTAATCTAATATATTTTTATAAATATTTTTATTTTTATATTATATAGTAAACTAATTATTTTAAACCTTATAACTTATAGACAAACTGGTGCCAAATAACTATCAGAGTAATCATGCAAAAAATTACCGGTACAATCCAACACTTTCAGATGTTACTAATATACCGGAAAGGAATAAGAGACACTCAGCTCAGGAAGAGATCAGTCCAGATAGCACTATAACTAGAGGTTATTCGTAATATGTGTAACCCATTATTTTAACTATCTGAAAGTTTCTGCAATTTTTATTAACTCGACATTTATACACAGATCGAGTGTCCACTCAAGCATCAAAAAACAAAAGTTTTAGAAGAAATGCTTCAAGCGTTTCAAAAATGACAAATTTAGACGAAGATGAAGACAATGAATATGAGCAGGTTGACTCAGATAGCGGTATAATTTCTTCATCCAATAATAAAAGTCTATTATCTATTGTTAGACATTTATTCATGAAAATAATCAACCCATGTTTTGCAGATATTGAAGAAGAATATGATGATCAGGTGTTTTATTGTAGTAGTCAAGGAGAAGATGATTCATCATCATCTGAATATGCTGATGATGATGAACATGGTGTTGATCAAATTACACCACAATTATCATCTGCTAATTATGCTAAACTACGTTACGATATGCTGACGATGTTTGAGTCAAATTTTAAAAAAGTTTTTGGAACCCCAACTATTACTACAAAGAAGACAGTTAATTTATGGGCAGGTATAAATTTATTGGTTATATTTTAATTTTATTTATAAACAAGAAAACTTTGAAAGTTATGGATGATACATTAAATATTTGCAGGATATGCAGATGATGGTGATCCTGAATATAGTTGTCCTTATTGTGGTGCAATTTTTTGGTATGGAGAGAGGTTGCAGAGGACAGTAAGAACTAATAATCCAGTCTATACTGGATGTTGTATGCAAGGACAGATTGTTCTACCTATACTAAAAGAGTCTCCAGAAATGTTATGAAATCTACTAACAAATGAAGATGATTTGTCATGTCACTTCCAGGAGAATAGTAGACCTTACAACATGGTTTTCTCTTTTACATCTTTGGGTGGCGAGGTAGATTGTTCTGTTAAAAAAGGATGTGGTCCATCCATGTTTGCTTTGCAAGGTGAAAACTATCACTTGATGGGTCATTTAAAACCAAAGGTNTTTGCAAATGAAGGCATATGTAACAAAGAGAATCGCTCTAATATTTGTAATGGTAATTTTAAAAAATCTTAAAGTCATTTTTTAAATTAAAATTA
>NC_025695.1:5846149-5847341 GCF_000633955.1 Camelina sativa | reverse complement strand
TTTAAAACCAAAGGTCGGTGATTATGCAAAGTTTCAACAGCTTTATATTGTTGACACTGAAAATGAAGTCCAAAATAGAGTGAATGTTATGAGGTAATAAAACCAGAGATTTAGTTTTTTCCACTTGGACTATTATATATCTTAAAATTTACTGGTCCAAAAGTTACTAATGAGATATTTTTATAAAAATGCAGCAAAGAAGGCCGTGAACTCAAAGTCGATGGGAAGAAAAAATTCAGGCCAGACCTTGTGGAAAGCTTCATTAAATTGCTGGATGAAGTTAATCCTCATGTAAAAGCTTTTAGAATGGCTAGAGATAGGTTTGATATGGAGAAAGAAGAATCAAACTTTCATATGAGGATTATCTCAAGTCGCAAAACTGATGGTAGGGAATACAACAATTTTACGGCCTCTGAAGTTGCTGCACTGATTCCAGGAGATATTGATGCGAATATGGATAAAAGAGATATCGTCCTTCAGAAAAGAAGAGGAAAATTATTAAGAATTCATGAATGCCATGTCGCATATCTAGCCTTACAGTATCCTTTGCTGTTTCCAAGAGGAGAAGATGGCTACATACTTGGTATTAAGTAGACAAAGATAACAAGAGGAAGGATATCAAAGAAACATGCAAAGAAAAAGAATTCAAATACAAAAACTCAGAAGGATGTAAGTATGAGGCAGTGGTTTGCGTATAGGCTTCAAGAAAGGAAAATTTAGAAGCACACCCTTCTAAGATCAAAGCGTTTACTACAACAGTTTATTGTTGATGCCTATACGATGATCGAAACAAATAAGCTAAGGTATTTAAAAAAAAAACCAAAAGACACTTCGAAGAACATAAAAGGAAGATTTGAGGAAAGCAGCAGAAGTTGGAGACGACAATCTAAACAATCAAGGAGTCTCTTTCATTCTACCCGCTTCTTTTACTGGAGGACCAAGGTACGTGAGGCAGAGCTACCTTGATGCAGTGGCTACATGTAAGAAGTTTGGGTTTCCAAACCTCTTTATTACATTCACATGCAATCCTAAGTGGCCTGAAATTGTAAGATTTGTGAATGAGAGAAAGCTAAAGGCTGAAGATAGGCCAGACACCATTTGCAAAATATTCAAGATCAAGCTTGAGAATCTAATGGATGACATCACAAGAAAACATATTTTTGGGAAAACAGTTTCAGGTTTAAATTCTTTA
>NC_025695.1:5814969-5845641 GCF_000633955.1 Camelina sativa | reverse complement strand
TGGCTACATGTAAGAAGTTTGGGTTTCCAGACCTCTTTATTACATTCACATGCAATCCTAAGTGGCCTGAAATTGTAAGATTTGTGAATGAGAGAAAGCTAAAGGCTGAAGATAGGCCAGACACCATTTGCAAAATATTCAAGATCAAGCTTGAGAATCTAATGGATGACATCACAAGAAAACATATTTTTGGGAAAACAGTTTCAGGTTTAAATTCTTTAGCTTTTTCATTTTTAATTAAACAATTACACTTTCTTTTATAACATTACATATTAATATATAACATTTATATTATTGTGCAGCTATGTACACAGTAGAGTTTCAAAAAAGGGGTTTTCCGCATGCTCATATTATAGTGTGGATGGATCCCAAATGTAAGTTCCCTACTGCAGACGAAATTGACAAGTTGATTTGTGCTGAAATTCCAGACAAAGAAACAGATCTAGAACTCTACAATATAATAACAGAATGTATGATTCATGGTCCATGTGGTGCTGCTTACCCCTCATCTCCTTGCATGGAAGAAGGTAGCTGTTCAAAATTTTACCCAAAACAGAATTTTAAAACCACCAGCATTGACAAGGAAGGTTACCCGGTTTATAGAAGAAGAAATGATGGGCGTTTTATCGAGAAGAATGGTTTCAAATGTGATAACCGATATGTTGTCCCTTACAATCGGTTTTTGTTGATTAAATATCATGCTCAGATAAATGTGGAGTGGTGCAACCAAACAGGTTCAGTGAAGTACATATTTAAGTATGTTCACAAAGGTAATGATCGAGTTGGTGTCATTGTTGAACCTCATAAAAAAAAAAGGAACTCAAGAAGGTCAGATGAATCTTCAAAATGAGAATACACCAGCATCAAAAGACGAAATACAAGATTACTTCGATGGCAGGTAAATAAATTGTATTCCTTCGTTCAAATTTTGTTTATATAATTCATTCTAAATCAGCTTCTTTCCCTGTTTTGAAGATATGTATCTGTGTGTGAGGCTATGTGGAGGATTTTAGCTTACCCAATACATTATAGGCAAACCGCTGTTGTCCCACTCACTTTCCATCAGGAAGGCAAACATCCTATTTATTTTCGGGAAGGTGAGTCTACACAGGATGTCATGGATCATGACACTCTTGATGAATCTCAGTTTCTTGCTTTATTTGAACTTAATAAGTGTAATGAAGAAGCTAGAAACTTATTATACGAAGAAATACCAAGCAAGTTTATATGGGATGGGAAGGAGAAAGTTGTTTTCAGAAGAAAAACACGAGCATTTGCTATAGGGAGAATTAACTACGTTCCTCCGACGATAGACGATGCATACCATTTGAGGATCCTTCTCAATTCAGTCAGAGGTCCTACCAGTTTTGATCACATTAAAACAGTTAATGGTGTTATACACAAATCGTATCGTGAAGCATGTTACGCTCTTGGATTGTTAGATGATGACAAAGAATATATTGAAGGTATCAAAGAAGCACACTTCATGTTTTCTGCAAAGTTCGTTCGTAAAATGTTTGTCAGGATGCTTCTCTCCGCCGTGCTAAGTGCTCCTCATATTGTGTGGGAAGAAACTTGGACTATGTTATCTGAGGACAAATTAAGGCGTAAAAGAGAATAATTAAAACGACCAGGTTCATTACATTTTCTATCTTTTTAAGATACATTTAAAAAAAAAATGATGTTAGTTGTAGTATATAAATTAATCAAATCTTATTTTACAGAGCTTACATTGAGTGATGAAGAAAGGAAAATATTTTGTCTACAAGAGATAAACAAACAGTTGAAAAGAAATGGTTCTTCACTTAAGTCTTTTAAGACTATGCCCCAACTACAGAATGAGAATATTACTGTCTTAAACCAGTTAATAGCTGATGAGTGGAGATTCATCAATCAAGCTGATTTTAAAAAGAATCATCTGGAGTGGTTAAATAGGCTTACTGAAGAGCAGAAGAAGATATATGATGAGATCATAAACTCTGTTTTCAAAGATAAATGTGGAGTATTTTTCTTATATAGTTTTGGTGGAACTGGTAAAACATTCCTTTGGAAAGTTTTATCTGCAGCTGTCAGGATCAGGGGTGAAATAGTGTTTAATACTGCATCTAGCGGGATAGCCTCTCTTTTGTTAGAAGGTGGCAGAACAGCTCATTCAAGGTTTGGCATTCCTCTTGAAGTTCATGATACTTCTATGTGCAGAATGTCAAGGTCTTCTGATTTAGGTGAATTAGTCCAAGAAGCCAAGTTGATAATTTGGGACGAAGCTCCAATGATGAGTAAATACTGCTTTGAGACTTTAGATAGAAGTTTGAAAGATATAATGCGTGATCCAGAAGATAAACCTTTTGGGGGAAAGGTCATTATTTTTTGTGGTGATTTCCGTCAGATACTTCATGTTATTGTTGGTGCTGGTCGAGAACAAATAGTTAACTCATCGCTAAACTCATCTTACCTTTGGAATCAGTGTAAAGTGTTAAGGCTAACAAGAAATATGAGGTTGCTGCAAAAGATTACTCCAAATGAAGCCAGGGAGATTGAAGAGTTCTCGAAATGGATTCTTGATGTTGGAGAAGGAAGACTTAATGAGCCAAATGATGGAGTTGTTGATATTGACATCCCAGAAGAATTGCTTATCACAGAAGTAAACTCTCCAATTGAATCGATCATTAATGCAGTGTATGGTAATTCGTTACATACTCCCAAGGATTCCAGTTATTTTCAAAGCAGAGCTATTTTGTTTCCTACAAATGATGATGTCAACACTATAAACGACCACATGATTTCCATTTTAGAAGGTTAGTAAGAGTTTACTCAAAATATTCTCTATTTACTATATAATATATGACATTTCTGGATTTTGTCTATTACAATTATTCATAGTTTTGTTTCAATCGTTGATTTTTTAACAGGTGAGGAAAGTGTTTACTTAAGTTCAGATAGTATTGATCCTGCAGATAAAAGGAATAAAGACAATCCTGCTTATAACCTGGATTTCCTAAACTCAGTTAGGATTTCAGGAGTGCCAAACCATGCTCTTCGTTTGAAAATCGGTTGTCCAATAATGTTGTTACGAAATATTGATGCTCATGGAGGTCTAATGAATGGAACAAGACTACAGATTACACAAATAGCTGATCATGTTATACAAGCAAGAATCATCACAGGTACGAGAGTTGGTAAAATTGTTCTTTTACCAAGTATGGTATTAATACCATCAGATACTTGTTTGCCTTTCAAAATGAGACGTAAACAATTTCCGATAAACATTGCTTTTGCAATGACTATCAACAAAAGTCAAGGTCAGTATCTCTCAAATGTTGGTTTATACTTGCCCAGACCGGTTTTCTCTCATGGTCAGCTATATGTAGTCATGTCCCGTGTAAGCAGTAAATCAGGATTGAAAATTCTCATTACTGACCCAAAAGGAAAACCTGAAAAGAAAACAAGGAATGTCGTCTTCAAAGAGGTTTTCCAAAATATTTGATCCACAAAATTGCATAACTTCGTAAGACTCTGTTTTTACTCTGTTTCCATTCTTTTAAATAAAATAGTTTTGTTCTTCGTTTAAATTATTTGATCATATTTTTTTTTTTTTTGGTTTTTTGGTTTTCTTATTTAATTTCATCTATCAAATAAATTTCTAAATTCCTATTTTGTTTATGTACTCCACAAATTACCTTTTTCATGCTTATAGACATATTTAGTTTCGTTTATTTAATTTTATTCACATATTTTTATCTTTCATATTCTACTACTATATTTTAGGAATTATTTAACAATGTATAAATTATATATAATATCAGAGAACTTCGATAAATAGGCACATTCATTATATTCGTTATAAATTTGGTTTAATCTAATTGTCCAAACTTTAAAATTTACAATTTTTAAAAGATAATTACAAATTTTTAATAACATAAATTTAAGACTACAGATACTACAGGAAAATGCAGTACCAAGGTTATTAGATACCCGGGAGGAGAGGAGATACCCGGGAGGAGAAAATAGAGGCCAGAATTAATTATATAATAATAGAAAAGGGTTTATGTCAGTGTCAATATCATGATAACTAAAATCAAATGTCAAAAAGAAATACACACTAATTTGATGACCTGTTGAAAACTGCAAATTAATCTGAAATTTACTAAAACTTTGTATTAGTAATTTCAAGTCATAATAAACATATTGGCCCGTGCTATACTACCTAGTAGTATATTATATGCTTTGTTTGTGGAAACATCATAAACTGTCCAATGTTCTACGTACGTACGTATGAATAACATAATGTTTTTGCCGTTCATAACGAAAAAGAATCACAAAATACTGATTTGTCCTCTATCAAAAATATTTTATTTACTAAGTTCAAAATAAGTAATACAGTACCATGAACGATTACATTGACCAGCACAACCAAAAAAAAATACTTGCCGTTCATTTTTGAGGTTTCTCAAAAAGTTCATCCACTCGCGTTAAACGCCGGACCTAGCGAATAACATTTTAACATTTATATTTAGTTGATCTTTAGACATCACAATATATAAACAATGAACATCCACAAGTGAAATTTTAATAATTATTATTATTTATTACTAGTTTTGCCACATCCAAGTTGAAACAAGAAAAAAGAATGACAGAATTGATGGGTTTTGTCTATTCTAGAAAAATTAAAAGCAAGTATATTGGCATTTGCATAAATAAATATGGCCAATGCTGTCACAAAATCCACTTCCTTCATAATACTTTTCCGCACAGTTTTGGTTGCAACACGGAGGACCACATTTATCGCCGCACACGCCAGCTCCACCGTAACATTTTTCGAACTCCAGAGGTGATGAGCCTTGTCCGCACGGATAAAAGCATGTGCATGTTAGATCCTTGACATCACATTCACCTTCAGCCTCTGGTCCGTGCTTAGCCTTACATCTCTCATCACATTGCTGCGAGGTACCCTCGCAATAACCGAGATTCTCCATGCATGTCTTTGTGTTCATCTTATTTTCAACTGTAAAATTAAACGCATGATTATTATTATTTATTTATTTAGTACCTGCAAAAGGAACCATTAGAGAAATTTATAACTATAACATAAATGATCCTATTATTTTGAGAGTTTTGTCAAAATTAATGTCTTGTCACAAATCAAGAAGGATAATGAATGTGGTTTCTTATTGATATTACAGAAATATGCTAGGCAGTCATGTATTCTTCATAATTCCTAATTAATTAAAAAACAAAGCAGAAATAATACCAGAAGCAAACATGATAAAGAATATGATGAAAAACAAGAGTGAAAATGCTTGTTTTTATTTTTCCTTTGACAATCAAACATTGAGTGGGTCTATATAAAATGCTTATTAATGTTGTTTCTTGTAGACTTAAGTTTTAAAATATTTGAAGTCAAACTTTTTTTTTTGAAGTCAAACTTCTAATAAGCTATGAATGGATTTCCATGTTTTTTTATTCCTTTTCTCACAATTGTTTTTTTATTCCTCTCTCTTTCCATGTATGAATAAATATTTATGTAATGCCTTAATAAAAAGGTTCCTAATTAAAAATATGTTCCAAAACAGAGAGGTTATGACATACATCGTTAGAAATTTGGAATCATTTTTATCTGGTCAAAAATTCCTCTTTTAATTTAACTAGAATCGTGTCCACGTTACGCCGCGGGAATGTTTTTTTATTGTTTTATTTTAATTATTTTGAGGATAATTTTTGAATAGTGTTGACTTTTAGCACATACTTTAACTATATTTCCTCGTTGTAGCTTTTTCATGGCGTTCATACTCTTACCTCTCATTATCTTTCTATTGCCAGAGATAATTCCAATCTGTAAAGCCTTGTAGCTTACCGTATCTCTTACCGGATTCAAAGTGCGTCTCCGAAAAATACAAAGCAACATCGTCATTTTGGCTGATTACTTTGTTATGTCAAATGAACATCCAATATTCCAATTTTTCCTATTGTCTCTGTTAAAGTAAAATATTTTAGAGTATAAATGGAAAGTAATGTAAAGGGAAAGAAAAAACAAACTTTACCGTAGTTCTCACAATTAATCACAAGCAGAGATCGAATATTGGATGTTCTCATAATTTTTCAGTTTGCTGAATAATTGAACAACAATCATTTTTTCACTCGATTTGGACTATTTACTTGGCTTTTAATTATGAGTACAATTAGATTCCTATGTAATTGAATTTTGCTATTAGCCTCTTGGGCTTGGGCCATTTTTTAAAATACAGTAAATTAACTAAAAAAGTGATATGGAAGGAGAGATGAATATTATTGGATATCAAAGTTGAGCTGTATTAATTCTTATAATTTAATTGGCTAGCTGTTTCAATTGAGGTGTCAGCTCCAAAATGCTGAGGTGTCAATACTGAAGAGAAACACATCCAATTTTTATTGTATTGGTTACAAGATAGTTAAAGATAGCGAAAACGTTCCCATTGGTTCTGTTTTTTCCTAGACGCACCAATGCATACATTTGTGTCCGTATTCAGAAATTGGAGACTCGATAATTTCTCTCGAAGATGAAACCATCGTAAAACCTTAAAACAACATCGAATTTTTTTTTGTTACCAAATTTATATATATAAAAACAAGAAGAAGTATTTAATGTAAATGCGGATGAGGCAATAATAAAGTGAAGAAAGTAAAGAACACAAGAACTTTGTTAACGAGGTTCGGTTTTTCCTACTCCCCGGGACCACGTCCAGATTTCGATTCCACTAGAACAAGAAAGCAAATACAACCTATTCGCAAACGCGTAAATCAAGCACAACCCTCTTGATTCACCGCTCCGTTCTATAACATGAAATCTTAAGCATAAATTTCTACCCTTAACTAAACTCACACCGAGCCTAGAGTCAAACCAAGATAACCTAAACTTGGGCTAAACTCCCCCTGAGCCTAGACTTCACTCTTTAACTCTCTTGAGCAACCTTCACACACACGTCACACCGACGAACAAAGAAGCTTGAACAATACAAGAACCAAACCGCGAAACTAAGCCGCACACCAACAGAAAGCTCTCTAGGGTTCTAACCTTTATGCCTCAGCTCTCTTACCTCTCTAGGACGTGCCCAACACCTCCTTATATACCCATCAAAGACTTCCTAATCAGCATAGGAGAAGATTTCCAAATTCCATAAGAAAAAGACTTTTTCCTTTTTGCTATTTTCCTTTTCCTTGTAAAACTCCAATTTAATCAACCCAATAAATAGTAGTTTTCCTCTTCAATTCATCCTCAAACCGTCCTTCAATATTGTCTTCTTAAACCTTTTAGAAACTTCTCACGCACATAAAACAACAACAATCCTATATCACGTCTTGAATCACACAGACACTACTTCAGCCATCCAATACATCTTCATTCTCCCCTTTTTGACTATGCTTGTGAACTCATCAATTTAAACACTTAAACAACATCACCAGACACATCTTCATTCTCCCCCTGAATGAGTCACAACATGGTCAAAACTAACTGGAAAATTCTCCCCGCTTTGCAATACGCGGTTGATAGCCTAGTACACCACCTCCATAGAACTCATCTTTTCTAACTCAAATCTTATTGCGCCTTAGACCTCCATGATTGACTCCTTGAATGAATCTGAAACAATTCCTCTTAATATGTCCTTGAACTCCACAATGATAACATGTAGGACCTTGAAACCTTACATCATAAGCATTCTCCATTCGGCTCCTCTCTCTCAACAATCTAAAACACCTTGGCCTAATATGCCCAACAACACCACAATGATGGTAAACAGGTTGAAATACTTGTCTAGGTGCACTCTGCAATTCGGAGATTTTTGTACCACATCCTTTCACAAATACAGTCTATGAAGTACGCTTTGAAGCAGACGTGATCTTTTCACTTGAAACAAACACCGGATCCGATTTTGAAACTTTCCTTCATATCCAAGGCCACACTTCTCTGTCTTGCCAATATTCAGAATATGATCCAACTTCTCTGTACCATTATTAAGCATCCTCAAATTCTTTTGAGTTTCTTCAAGTCGCACTTTAGCTTGTAATGCTTCTTCCTCTTTTTCTGTTGCATGTTTCTCTGCTTCAACGACTTTAGCCTCTAACTCGAGCTTCTCCTTAACCAAAACTGAATTATCATCAACTACCTTAAGCCAATGTGCATACAACTTCTCATAACTCTTTCCAAGTTCCTCATAACTTATATCCTCTGCATCACTATCACTATCAGATTCATCTTGAGATGTAGTTGCAGGTTTTGCTGAAGATTCAGAAGTAGTTGCAGACACTGATGCAGACAATGATTCAGAACTATTTCCAAAAGTTGTAAACGCCACAAAATTCTTCAGTTCTTCTTCTTCATCAGAATCAATTTCAGAATCACTAGTAACAACCTTCATAGTCTTCTTCTTATGCTTTTGTAGATTGGCACAATCAGACCGTACATGACCATATCCTTTTCATTCAAAACATTGAAAATTCTTTGATGAAGTCTTCATCTCTTCACCCATTCTACTTTTCTTCTTTTCGCCCTTACGCTTCAGAAATTTAGCAAATTGTCTTGATAACATAGCCATTGAATATTCACAAGATGATACCTTAAGAGCTACTCCAATGTCAACTTTCTTCTTTAATGCTTCCTTAATTTCATCATCTTTCTTCTTAACTCCTTCAGCTTCATATGCTTTGCTTAATTCGAAAGCTTTAAGAATCACAACAAACTCATCAAAAGCCATCTCATCTAAATTATGAGCTTCTTCAACTGCAGAAATTTTTGACTCAAATTTTGCAGGCAACAATCGCTTCAGCTTCTTCACAAGCTTTTTGTCTTGGTACTGCTTTCCAAGAGCAAAAGCTTCATTAGATATATCACATAACTTAGCACTGAACTCAGCCACAATTTTTTTTTCTTCCATCCTTAGATTCTCAAATTGTGATGCCAACATATCCAGTTTTGTTCTCTTAACACTTGAAGTACCCTCAAACATATTCTCCAATGACTTCCACGCTTTTTGAGCTAATACACATTGAGAAATCAACTTGAAGTGGCTTGAATCAATAGCATTGTAAATCGCAGTCTTGGCTATAGAATTACAACTTGATAGCTTTTTTCTCTGCAGTAGTCCACTTATCTCTTGGCTTAAGACACTCAACTCCTTTATCATCCACGAATTTAGGGGGCTCCCAACCAAGCTCAATCGAATTCCAACAATCTTCATCAAGGTTACTAATAAACGCTTGCATATGAACCTTCTAATATCCGTAATTCGTTGAATCAAACAACGGTGGTCTTGACATAGACGTGTCTTCTCTGTATGAATTCATCACAACTGATTCAAATCTCTGCCTTACTTCCTGGACTACCCTCACCCTTGATCTACCCAAAACTAGACTGAATCTCTATCGAGAACCCGCTCTGATACCACTTGTAAATGCGGATGAGGCAATAATAAAGTGCAGAAAGTAAAGAACACAAGAACTTTGTTAACGAGGTTCGGTTTTTCCTACTTCCCGGGACCACGTCCAGATTTCGATTCCACTAGAACAAGAAAGCAAATACAACCTATTCGCAAACGCGTAAATCAAGCACAACCCTCTTGATTCACCGCTCCGTTCTATAACATGAAATCTTAAGCATAAATCTCTACCCTTAACTAAACTCACACCGAGCCTAGATTCAAACCAAGATAACCTAACCTTGGGCTAAACTCCCCCTGAGCCTAGACTTCAGATCTTCAACTCTCTTGAGCAACCTTCACACACACGTCACACCGACGAACAAAGAAGCTTGAACAACACAAGCACCAAACCGCGAAACTAAGCCGCACACCAACAGAAAGCTCTCTAGGATTCTAACCTTTATGCCTCAGCTCTCTTGCTTCTTTAGGACGTGCCTAACACCTCCTTATATACCCATCAATACTTCCTAATCACCATAGGAGAAGATTTCCAAATCTCATAAGAAAAATACTTTTTCCTTTTTGCTATTTTCCTTTTCTTTGTAAAACTCCAATTTAATCAACCAAAGAAATAGTAGTTTTCCTCTTCAATTTATCCTCAAACCGTCCTTCAATATTGCCTTCTCAAGTCTTCTAGAAACTTCTCACGCACATAAAACAACAGCCATCTTGTATCACGTCTTGAATCACACAGACACTACTTCAGACAGACCAATACATCTTCATTCTCCCCCTTTTTGACTATGCTTGTGAACTCATCAGTTCAAACACTTAAACAACATCACCAGACACATCTTCATTCTCCCCCTGAATGAGTCACAACATGGTCAAAACTAACAGGAAAATTCTCCCCGCTTTGCAATACGCGGTTGATAGCCTAGTACACAACCTCCATAGAACTCATCTTTTCTAACCCAAATCTTGTTGCGCCTTAGACCTCCATGATTAACTCCTTGAATGAATCTGAAACAATTCCTCTTAACATGTCCTTGAACTCCACAATGATAACATGTAGGACCATGAAACCTTACATCATAAGCATTCTCCATTCGGCTTCTCTCTCTCAACAATCTGAAACATCTTGGCCTAATATGCCCAACAACACCACAATAATGACAAACAGGTCGAAACACTTGTCTAGGTGCATTCTGCAATTCAGAAAATTTTGTACCACGTTCTTTCACAAATATCATCTCTGAAGCAGCCTCTGTAGTAGTCTCTGAAATACGCTTTGAAGCAGACGTGATTTTTCCACTTGAAACAAACACTGGATCTGAATTTGAAACTTTTCCTTCATATCCAAGACCACACTTATCTGTCTTGCCAATACTTAGAATATGATCCAGCTTCTTTGTACCATTATTAAGCATCCTCAAATTCTTTTGAGTTTCTTCAAGCTGCACTTTAGCTTGTAATGCTTCTTCGCCCTTCTCTGTTGCATGTTTCTCTGCTTCAACGACTGTAGCCTCTAACACGAGCTTCTCCTTAATCAAAACTGAATTATCCTCAACTACCTTAAGCCAATGTGCATACAACTTCTCATAACTCTTACCAAGTTCTTCATAGCTCATATCCTCTGAATCACTATCACTCTCAGACTCATGCTCTGTTGCAGTTGCAGGTTTTGCTGCAGATTCAGAAGCAGTTGCAGACACTGTTGCAGACGCTGATTCAGAACTATCTTCAAAAGTTGTAAACGCCACAAAATTCTTCAGATCTTCTTCTTCATCTGAATCAGTTTCAGAATCACTAGTAACAACATTCATAGCCTTCTTCTTATGCTTTTGTAGATTAGCACAATCAGACCGTACATGACCATATCCTTTGCATTCAAAACATTGAACATTCTTTGATAAAGTCTTCATCTCTTCACCCATTCTACTTTTCTTCTCTTCGCCCTTACGCTTCAGAAATTTAGCAAATTGTCTTGATAACATGGCCATTGAATCTTCACAAGATGATACCTTAAGAGCTACTCCAATGTCAACTTCCTTCTTTATTGCTTCCTTAACTTCATCATCTTTCTTCTTAACTCCTTCAGCTTCATATGCTTTGCTTAATTCGAAAGCTTTAAGAATCCCAACAAACTCATCAAAAGCCATCTCATCTAAATTATGAGCTTCTTCAACTGCAGAAATTTTTGACTCAAATTTTGCAGGCAACGATCGCTTCAGCTTCTTCACAAGCTTTTTGTCTTTGTACTGCTTTCCAAGAGCAAAAGCCTCATTAGATATATCACATAACTTAGCACTGAACTCAGCCACAGTTTCTTTTTCTTCCATCCTTAGATTCTCAAATTGTGAAGCCAACATATCCAACTTAGTTCTCTTGACACTTGAAGTACCCTCAAACATATTCTCCAATGACTTCCACGCTTTCTGAGCTGATACACATTGAGAGATTAACTTGAAGTGGCTTGAATCAATAGCATTGTAAATCGCTGTCTTGGCTGTCGAATTGCAACTTGATAGCTTTTTCTCTGCAGCAGTCCACTTATCTCTTGGCTTAAGACACTCAACTCCTTTATCATCCACGAATTTAGGGGGCTCCCAACCAAGCTCAATCGAATTCCAACAATCCTCATCAAGGTTACTAATAAACGCTTGCATACGAACCTTCCAATATCCATAATTAGATGAATCAAGCAACGGTGGTCTTGTCATAGACGTGCCTTCTCTGTATGAAGTCATCACAACTGATTCAAAGCTCTTCCTTACTTCCTAAACTACCCTCACCCTTGATCTACCCGAAACAAGACTGAATCTCTATCGAGAACCCGCTCTGATACCACTTGTAAATGCGGATGAGGCAATAATAAAGAGCAGAAAGTAAAGAACACAAGAACTTTGTTAACGAGGTTCGGTTTTTCCTACTCCCCGGGACCACGTCCAGATTTCGATTCCACTAGAACAAGAAAGCAAATACAACCTATTCGCAAACGCGTAAATTAAGCACAACCCTCTTAATTCACCGCTCCGTTCTATAACATGAAATCTTAAGGATAATTCTCTACCCTTAACTAGACTAACACCAAGCCTAGATTCAAACCAAGATAACCTAACCTTGGGCTAAACTCCCCCTGAGCCTAGACTTCAGATCTTCAACTCTCTTGAGCAACCTTCACACACACGTCACACCGACGAACAAAGAAGCTTGAACAACACAAGCACCAAACCGCGAAACTAAGCCGCACACCAACAGAAAGCTCTCTAGGATTCTAACCTTTATGCCTCAGCTCTCTTGCTTCTTTAGGACGTGCCTAACACCTCCTTATATACCCATCAATACTTCCTAATCACCATAGGAGAAGATTTCCAAATCTCATAAGAAAAATACTTTTTCCTTTTTGCTATTTTCCTTTTCTTTGTAAAACTCCAATTTAATCAACCAAAGAAATAGTAGTTTTCCTCTTCAATTTATCCTCAAACCGTCCTTCAATATTGCCTTCTCAAGTCTTCTAGAAACTTCTCACGCACATAAAACAACAGCCATCTTGTATCACGTCTTGAATCACACAGACACTACTTCAGACAGACCAATACATCTTCATTCTCCCCCTTTTTGACTATGCTTGTGAACTCATCAGTTCAAACACTTAAACAACATCACCAGACACATCTTCATTCTCCCCCTGAATGAGTCACAACATGGTCAAAACTAACAGGAAAATTCTCCCCGCTTTGCAATACGCGGTTGATAGCCTAGTACACAACCTCCATAGAACTCATCTTTTCTAACCCAAATCTTGTTGCGCCTTAGACCTCCATGATTAACTCCTTGAATGAATCTGAAACAATTCCTCTTAACATGTCCTTGAACTCCACAATGATAACATGTAGGACCATGAAACCTTACATCATAAGCATTCTCCATTCGGCTTCTCTCTCTCAACAATCTGAAACATCTTGGCCTAATATGCCCAACAACACCACAATAATGACAAACAGGTCGAAACACTTGTCTAGGTGCATTCTGCAATTCAGAAAATTTTGTACCACGTTCTTTCACAAATATCATCTCTGAAGCAGCCTCTGTAGTAGTCTCTGAAATACGCTTTGAAGCAGACGTGATTTTTCCACTTGAAACAAACACTGGATCTGAATTTGAAACTTTTCCTTCATATCCAAGACCACACTTATCTGTCTTGCCAATACTTAGAATATGATCCAGCTTCTTTGTACCATTATTAAGCATCCTCAAATTCTTTTGAGTTTCTTCAAGCTGCACTTTAGCTTGTAATGCTTCTTCGCCCTTCTCTGTTGCATGTTTCTCTGCTTCAACGACTGTAGCCTCTAACACGAGCTTCTCCTTAATCAAAACTGAATTATCCTCAACTACCTTAAGCCAATGTGCATACAACTTCTCATAACTCTTACCAAGTTCTTCATAGCTCATATCCTCTGAATCACTATCACTCTCAGACTCATGCTCTGTTGCAGTTGCAGGTTTTGCTGCAGATTCAGAAGCAGTTGCAGACACTGTTGCAGACGCTGATTCAGAACTATCTTCAAAAGTTGTAAACGCCACAAAATTCTTCAGATCTTCTTCTTCATCTGAATCAGTTTCAGAATCACTAGTAACAACATTCATAGCCTTCTTCTTATGCTTTTGTAGATTAGCACAATCAGACCGTACATGACCATATCCTTTGCATTCAAAACATTGAACATTCTTTGATAAAGTCTTCATCTCTTCACCCATTCTACTTTTCTTCTCTTCGCCCTTACGCTTCAGAAATTTAGCAAATTGTCTTGATAACATGGCCATTGAATCTTCACAAGATGATACCTTAAGAGCTACTCCAATGTCAACTTCCTTCTTTATTGCTTCCTTAACTTCATCATCTTTCTTCTTAACTCCTTCAGCTTCATATGCTTTGCTTAATTCGAAAGCTTTAAGAATCCCAACAAACTCATCAAAAGCCATCTCATCTAAATTATGAGCTTCTTCAACTGCAGAAATTTTTGACTCAAATTTTGCAGGCAACGATCGCTTCAGCTTCTTCACAAGCTTTTTGTCTTTGTACTGCTTTCCAAGAGCAAAAGCCTCATTAGATATATCACATAACTTAGCACTGAACTCAGCCACAGTTTCTTTTTCTTCCATCCTTAGATTCTCAAATTGTGAAGCCAACATATCCAACTTAGTTCTCTTGACACTTGAAGTACCCTCAAACATATTCTCCAATGACTTCCACGCTTTCTGAGCTGATACACATTGAGAGATTAACTTGAAGTGGCTTGAATCAATAGCATTGTAAATCGCTGTCTTGGCTGTCGAATTGCAACTTGATAGCTTTTTCTCTGCAGCAGTCCACTTATCTCTTGGCTTAAGACACTCAACTCCTTTATCATCCACGAATTTAGGGGGCTCCCAACCAAGCTCAATCGAATTCCAACAATCCTCATCAAGGTTACTAATAAACGCTTGCATACGAACCTTCCAATATCCATAATTAGATGAATCAAGCAACGGTGGTCTTGTCATAGACGTGCCTTCTCTGTATGAAGTCATCACAACTGATTCAAAGCTCTTCCTTACTTCCTGAACTACCCTCACCCTTGATCTACCCGAAACAAGACTGAATCTCTATCGAGAACCCGCTCTGATACCACTTGTAAATGCGGATGAGGCAATAATAAAGTGCAGAAAGTAAAGAACACAAGAACTTTGTTAACGAGGTTCGGTTTTTCCTACTTCCCGGGACCACGTCCAGATTTCGATTCCACTAGAACAAGAAAGCAAATACAACCTATTCGCAAACGCGTAAATCAAGCACAACCCTCTTGATTCACCGCTCCGTTCTATAACATGAAATCTTAAGCATAAATCTCTACCCTTAACTAAACTCACACCGAGCCTAGATTCAAACCAAGATAACCTAACCTTGGGCTAAACTCCCCCTGAGCCTAGACTTCAATCTTCAACTCTCTTGAGCAACCTTCACACACACGTCACACCGACGAACAAAGAAGCTTGAACAACACAAGCACCAAACCGCGAAACTAAGCCACACACCAACAGAAAGCTCTCTAGGGTTCTAACCTTTATGCTTCAGCTCTCTTACCTCTCTAGGACGTGCCCAACACCTCCTT
This sequence comes from Camelina sativa, assembly GCF_000633955.1. Taxonomy (NCBI): domain Eukaryota; kingdom Viridiplantae; phylum Streptophyta; class Magnoliopsida; order Brassicales; family Brassicaceae; genus Camelina; species Camelina sativa. Next base: position 5,830,097 of record NC_025695.1, on the reverse strand, counting down.
ATATACCCATCAAAGACTTCCTAATCACCATAGGAGAAGATTTCCAAATTCCATAAGAAAAAGACTTTTTCCTTTTTGCTATTTTCCTTTGCCTTGTAAAAACTCCAATTTAATCAACCCAATAAATAGTAGTTTTCCTCTTCGATTCATCCTCAAACCATTCTTCAATATTGCCTTCTCAAACCTTTTAGAAACTTCTCACACACATAAAACAACAACAATCATGTATCACATCTTGAATCACACAGACACTACTTCAACCATCCAATACATCTTCATTTAACTCACAATACCTTTAAAAATTGGTTTCCAGCCTAAAAAGATGTTGTGAACTGCCGTGTTACAATTATTTTGGCGTCTTGCAAACTCCCTTGATTACAACATGTATAATCCAAAAGTTGGAAGTCCATTTTATTATTGGACCTCGGGTTAGCTTCAAACTGTATAGCTAAAGCATACGTCGACTTCAAAAGTTGTGAATTTGATTGGTTTTTGGATATCATTTTAAAAGACAAGCGATATTAGTCGTACTCGTAAGGGTTAGACATAATATGTCGTGATGGGCTAATTCTACTCGATCAGATTCGTATTAAACCCAATTTGAATTTAGGTAGTAAACTCCAAATTATAAATAGGCCCATATATATAAGATCTCCAGAGTACTCTATCAACACACTTGTTCTCAATAGTTTTTTCTAATCACTCACCGATCGAATCTGATGTCATGTTTTTTACTCAAGAACACAAAATATTTTTCAATCGTTGCTTAATGTTAGCTCTATGAAATTTATTCAGGCGGTGGTTGTAAATCTCGAGATTAGTATTATATTTTTATATTTTAGGTTAAGGGTATAAAAAAGAAAAATCGTAAGAATGGACACGTGGAGGAAGAACGTGAAAGAGAAGACAAAGGCAGATTTAGTTTTATTGTGAATGAAGAGGACACATGCATTGATGTTTCTTCACGTAAAGAAAGGCCTTCGAGTTGGCATTTCCTTGCCTCACGAATCTTTGTCTACCTCGTGCCTCTTTTTAATTCTCTTGTCCTCTTTTTTTTTTTTTTTTTTTTTTTTTTTTTTTTTTTTTTTATAATCTATTCTTTTTTAAAAATTATTTCTTTGTTTACGTAAAAAAAGTGGTATTTCAAAGTGCCACAACGTTCGCTACTCTGTCTCCTCTTTGACTTTTGTCACACTTGTCTCTATCGATAATCGTCTTTAACTCAACCATGGTTAACGAAGAAGGTTTGTTTCAAAACCCTAAGTATCTGCTTTTTCTCGACATTATTTTTTCCTAATAATTTAACTTATGATATTATGATCACCAGTTGATTAACTTGACTTCTTTGATTAGTTTAATGATTAATCAAAATCAAGAACTTCCCCATGTATCTCTCGTTTTGCTGTTTGTTTTCTCTCATGATCTTGTTGGGATTGTGAATTGTGAACATGTGTGGTTCAAGAGTCAACTTCGGACGTAGAGAGTTGTCACAATCACTTTTGATTAAATGTAAAACCCCTAAAATTTTGATATTATTCAGATATGCAATTAATGTTTATATCTATTTTTATATACAATGTTCATACTATCTCTTAAGCCACTAAAATTAAGTTTTGGTTCCATTTATATTAACTCTAATCATGACATGTGACTGGATTCAATTAAAATATCTCCTTTTCGTGTGTTGTTTTACACAGTCCATGATGTCCAATTGTCCATCACTCTCAACTAACAGTCTTAATTATTTTTGTATCCATGCTTTATGCTTAGATCGCTAAGGCGTTAGACTAGATCGAACAGTAGACGGGTGACTAATCTGAAAAAAAATTATTTACACATAATTAGAACTTGAATCCTAGAGAATTCCGAATTTAGATCGAATCTTACTTGATTAATTTGTATTCTAATGACACTTCCTTTTTAAAGGACACTAGTACACTAGTTTAGAGCAGGGCATGCAGGAAAAGTGAGTATGGCTATATAGGATTTAAAGACTAAAAAGTAAAAAGTGCTAGAACTTTTGTGTCTTTTACATTAAATAAGAAGAGAAAAAAGTGAGTTTAGAACAACATTTGACTTTGAGGGCCAAGAAGCGAATATACAATTGTACTTTCCAAAATACTTTTAGTTAGGAGGCTGAAGCTGATATGGAATTTTCGCTTTGTATACATTATTGGAAGAAATAGAAATATATAATATATAATTTTTTGAGTTATTATAAATGAAAAGTGGGAGATCCAACTTAACTTAGGTGTTGAGGACTTTGTGTTTTGTCAAACATAGGATCCGACCGTTGTTTGTTGTGCATGTGCCTAGAGACATGACCCTCGCATCACCCTAACTAATTGTCTTGCAGATTTTTATTACTTTTCATACCTCTCAACAACTTAAATGAACCCAAGAAAACGCTCAATATTGTGACTTTGTGTAGCCTATTCATGATGTATTACAAATTGTTAAGGTTATGCGTAATAATTGATTGGGTGAGCTCAATTATATATATAAAAGACCTATATGTATGTACAAAGTATAAACAATATTTGATTAAAGAGGCTTTTCATGAGAAGAAGAATCTATTTTATTTGCAAATAGATTGTGAATTGCATTTTGAAAATTACAGAATCCAAAAAGTGGAACCAAAATAAATAAATAAAAAAAGAGCTTAAAGATTCAAGCTTTGACTTTTTTAACTTGCGAGCTCTCCAACGAAAAACACCTCTGCCAAATTATATTACAACGCTCTCGCTTCCTTGTTCCGTTAGAATCGTCAATCTCCGAGCTGTCTTCAAGAACTCACTGCAAGAGTTATAAAAACATTTATTAATTGTTTTGCTTCATCATCCAGTAATATGACAAATCTTCTCTTTAGTAAAAATGTTACCTGAAAGGCTCGTTTCCTGCGTATTTGATGGCTCCTGATGCATCCCTATAGAGAACAGAGCTCAACATCTCAGACTTTTGTATCCCAAACATATCAGAGAGTTTCCTGCTCAATTCTTCATACGAACCAAGAACCGATAGGTCCAAGGTTCGACCTACATCGTCTGACTCCATAAACACTTTACAATGTCCTGTTTCCATACCCGATGCATCTTGAACTTTCTTGGAGCAAGGTGATCCTTCGTCTGACGAAGACAAGTCCCTTCCCGCAATACCGTTGTTCTGGTTCGATCCGCCTGATGAAATCTGCGTTTTCTCTAAGTTTGCGGTATCCGTCGATCCTTTTTCTGATAGCTGTTCCTCGGGTAGTATGAGCTTTCCGAACAATACAATGTGGGACGACTTTTTAGATTCGGTATCGTTGCATGGTGTTGTTCCCATCGTCAAGAAGCAAAAGCCTTTCTCGTTTTTGGTATCCATGTTTCGCAACCCTAGAGAAGGAGAAAGAGGGAGAGATGATGGAGGAGGAGGAGGAGGTGGTTGTCTATTCAAGTAGTAATGGTGGAGATCCGAAGATGATAACCCGTAGTACTGATGAGCATTATGCCTGGCTCCCTGTAAACCCACGGGAACATTGTCCAGAACAGAGCTTAACGGGCTTGATCTAATGAGGGGGTTGCTTGGGAATGAAGGTATTGGGATTGAGTTGATCAGATTGTTGTAATCCGGATGCTGAGGTAACCGCATCTTTTTCCTCGGTGGTGAAAACGAGGTAAGCGGGATCGGGTGAACGTTGGATACCAATTCCACTAACCACGGGTTAACCCGCTTCACGTTTTGGAGTAAATCTGGCTCATCCCACGCTACCTAAAACACACAAAACCCAACCATGAGTAACTAACGCTTATCATCTAACTAGAAAGAGACTACAAACAAAGAACAAGCTTACTTGTAGAAGCCGCCAAGAAGAGTTAGGCCAACGGATAGGGTCAGAGACGTTAACAGCAGAAACAGTCCCCATAAACCAGCTAATCCGAGAAGAATCTTCAGTCTCAAAAGCCATTTTAAACCTCATACCTGAGCACCAAGGAATCCGCATAGCAGCTCTAGCATCCAACGCCTTGACACAAAACTCCGACGTGCTAGCCCTAGGATAGTACACAACCTCAAACGGTCTTCCACGAATAGCGAGCGTAGCTGCTTCTATAACGGATTCAGCAGTCACTTTCCCTTTTCTATCCGCAAGAGAACAGTTACTTCTCCTCAAACTATTGCTTTCATCTTCCCTTAAAAGAGAAGAGTAGCCACAACTCCCACCAATGGGATTCCAACCCGCTGAGTACTCAGGTCCGTTACCGATCCCTCCTCTCTTAGCTCTCCTAATACCTACACAAAGATCTCCATTCTCAGCTCTCATGAAGACAATCGAATCTCCAGCCACAAGCTTCTTCTGGTTCACGAAATTACTCCATCCGGTCGTGAGGAGATGCCTACGTGGCGTCCCTCTATAAATATGCCTAAACTTCCAAACATCCCCATGAACGTCTTTGGCAAGAATGGTCTGAACCGGTGGCTCGGCGTTATAATCCAACCTAGGGAAGATCGTCTCAGCGCAATAACGAGGAACGGAGAAACCACCACCGTTGTTAGCATCAGACTGAGTAAGAGTCTTGGCAAAAGAAGGCGTTTTCTCACTATTACTCTCGAAACCGTTACTGTCTTCGCCATCTGCATACTCATGATGATCAACGTACTCATCTTCTTTCAAAGGAATCAGCCTAAGTTTGGCGAAAACCTCGTCGGATTCAGGGTCAGCCATATACTTGATAGCCAAAACACGACACAAAACCATGGGATGAATGGGGAGGTTACCGAAATCGACACAGTCGTAAGCGTTTTCAGCGTGACCTTGAGGGAAGTAAAAGACTTTAGAGTTCATAGGAGGCATACGAACCATACCACCAGCACATGCATGCCATAGTTGAGGATCTAAACCTTTCTCTGATCCACTTTTCATTGGATTCATAACATTTATCATATTTGTTGTGACCCTATCTCGCTGCAAAAACATGAATAAATAAAGAGTTGTATGTATTTAGCTTTTGGTGTTTTTTTTTCAACAGAGAAGAAAGTGTAATTAAACAAAAAACAACACAAGAGAAAAACAATATAGAGTTCAAAAATGCATTTTTATAGCAACTTATATCTTTTAAGTCGTTTGTATCAGTCAACTCTAGCTAACAAACGAGATTTTCCCGGGAAAAAAAAGAGTTTCTAGAAAAAACCGACAGAAAGGTTCGTTTCAGATAGAAAAGAAGAATTCAAATATCAAATCTTCCGAGAAAAACTCAAAAATATCAGTGAGCTAGAATGAATTACACAAAATTTATAAAACTCAATACAACTATTATTTAGCAAAAAGAACAATTATTTATAAAAGCTCAACGATTATATTGTGAGAAGCAGACAAAACAAAGATTACAGATCGGTCTTCTTTAACTAACAACATAAAAGAACAACAACAGAACAGTATAAGCTAAGAACAGCAAATCAAAATTAACACGGAACCGATTGAAACAAAACGAAGATGATGAAATTGATCAAAACAGAGAAAGATTAAAAGAGACAAAATTTAATGGAAAAAAAGAAACAAAAAAAACAAAGATTATGGAAGTAAAAGGGAAACCTGAAACAGTGGCAGATCTGAAACAAACTAAGCGAAGATTCAGAATAGGAAGAAAAAACCAATCTTTGGTTTGGTTTCGGTGAGAATCTGAAAGAAAGATTCCGCAGCTAATTTTTCTGCTTCAGAATCGGATAAGGAAGTTCCTTCTTTTTTTTTTCTTTCTTTCTTTTTTTCTTTCACTTTTTGCACAAAGAAAAATGGAAAAAAGGGGTTCGTATATATGAAGGAAACAGCTTTGTTCTCTTCCTTCTGCCAAACTAAAAAAATAAAAGTTATCTTTTTTTTCCTCAAACTTACATTAACTCTTTCACATGTCTTTTTTATTATTATTATTTTTCTTCTTCTCTAGCCAAGTTTATTTTTTAAAAAATTGAAGCCCAAAAAAAGGTAACAATTTGGTAAGTCAAACCCTTGATTCCGGGCATAAAAATCGACAATACGGACTGTGAAAAAAAATAATACTATAATATTAAATACTGTAATGTTTTATTTATTTTTATATTTAAAAAAAAAAGGAAAAATCGACATACGAGTTAAAGAGTTTTGCATCGCGCACGGATCCGCACGTGTCGTCGGTGCTTCCGACATATCTCCTAGAAATCTGATTAGAAGCATCTAATTAATTAAGTATTCACTGTTAAAAGAGAAAAGCTCGTTAATCTTTTTTTTGACTCAGCCATTAATTGTTTCTTTCATTAAACTAAATTTTTTGACAGTTTGTGGTAATCCCAATATCATTTGCATTTTTTTTCATTTTCTTTTAACTTATTGTTTACCAAACACGATATTTTTGTTGATAACCAATGTAAGCAATTTGCGGTTGCTTACCATTTTTTATTAATTAATACTACTGTCTTCATATAAATCATTGATTACCCAAGTCAATTGGCACATTAATCTAAAAATGATAGAGAAAATTGGACATCTAATACTCTCTTGGTATCATAATAAATAATGTTTTAAGATTTTTAGCGTGAATTAAAAAAATATTTAATGTTTAGCAATAAATGTATTATTTATCTATAATAACATATTTTATAATTATTAATCAATAGTATTTCATCAAAATTTTAAATTTTTATTTAATAATTCTTGAAATTTACAATTTTTAACATTATTGAATAAAAGTGTACAAAAAAACTACTAAAAAATTATTATTTATAATACAGAAGAAATATGTTTTAACCTGAATAATATCTTAAAAACAAACATTGTATAAGTTGGACGAAAATATTTGTATAACCTATGGTTTTAGATTGCACATAATATTATTAATTAGTTTATATTGTTTGCTTTCATTTTCCTTCTTCTTCAACATTCCGTTCTCCATCTTCTCATCGTTTACACATAAGAGAATGACAAATTTATCAGATCTTAAACCATAGGGGATTATAGAGAGTTAATATGTTAAATGAGATAATTCACCAACTAATATTTTGTTTATGTGGTCGGACAAAAGTACTCTTATGTGACATTTTGTCTTTAGCAATTAGCACATATGGTAAAATATCGAACTTTAATATTTTATATTGGACTTGCAAAGAATCAACTAAGTGCACTTTATATAAATTAACGAAAAGAAAAATCATCCAATGATGTTATAATTGTACTCCATATATCCAATAAATATAGATACTCGATATATACATGTGTGTACATGTATGTATGTCAATACTACGATCATAGGAAGGCTCAATAAATTTCCGCATGTGTCATGTATTGTTTTGTCGTAAGAGTTAGCTTTCCCTTTAATACGAAGAGTTTGATCTAGGCCATACGTAAATCAAAAATTCAATATCCAATTATATTCACGAATATAAACCAGTTATATATGTAGTTGTTGTCGCAGTTATGAAATATCGTAATAAATTCATGCGAATTCAACGCCGAAACATATTTTAACAGTGATTTGGTTACACTTTTCTATCAACGTTTCTTTGTCAGCTTTTCTTCTTGCAATGTTTGTATACCGAATCGATCATATATATACATATCTTCAAGTAATACTGATTTAGTGATTTTTCTATGTGAGAACTTAGAAGGCTGGTGAAGAAGACGGTGTAGTGAAGCTTTTTACTGTTAGTATTTGTTACCAAACTAATTTCTAGAAGAATTATAGGTTATATGAATGGGAATGATGATAAGAAGATAATCGTAATAATTCATGATAATGTAAAGAGTACATATTTGACCGGAGGACATAGCACGTGCGACTAACCATGGTTAAGTTTGAAGTGTGTCTGTCTGTGTTGTATAAGTATGTTGTTTTGTCAACACCACAGACTCTCCTTGTCAATAGTTAATACGTGTGTCTCCATTTATGTGAATCCAGTAATATTTGCATGTCACAAGGGCAGATTTGGCACTTGAATCTAAACCACCGGATCTGATCTGATCTGATTGTCCTCTTATTCCTTCCGATTTGGGTATCATATTTGCATGTAAATGTAATACTCTCCTTAGTCCCTTTCCACCGTTACACCTTAATTGTTATCTTAGTAATGTAATTGTTATCTATGTGACTCCCTCGTGGGTAATGTAATTGAGTTTTGGACTTCTAAACTTACTACGTTAACTTTAGGAAAACTTGGGCTTGTGGGCTCAATCTACTACAGAGGTTATTTATTTCCACTCAAAGATTAGGGTTTTTTTTTTATATAAAGTTTTGAACAAGAGATTAGAAAACATAAACTATGACAAATCTTTTTCCCCAAATTAATAAGAGTTCATATCAAATAAAAATAGATGATAAATAAAAAAGCTAAAAAGAGAAATGAAAGCTAAAAATAAGAAAGAGCGTAAATGTAAAGCGACCTTTTAAGGAGGAGACATATAAAGACATGAAATTGGGATCAGACACAAACAGTCGTTATAGACATTGACTCTCTCTTGTCCTTTTCTTTCTTTTTGTCTTCACACATTTTTTTTTTTTTTTAATTTTAAATATGGTTTTTTATTTACGTTATAAATTTTTAGTATATAAAAGAGATGAGAAATATATTTTTACTCTAAAAAAAAATACTAAAAGGCTTTTTTCAGTTCCGACTCGTACCAATCTAGTTGGGCTGGGCCTGGCTACATTAACATGCCAAACCAAAAATTAAACTACGAAAACTGAAAATATTTGTTCCAAGATTTCTTCTAACTACAGAGAGTGAAGAAGAGACATAGTTTTGTGTAGAACCGCTCTGCTCAATTTCTTCAGCCTAAACTAATAAACTGTTACGAGTCTGAGAAACCAGAAAGGTGTATATACAAACCACCTGCAAAAGAGATTTCCTTCACTTGAGTAACCGTCTTAACAGGAACCAAAACCAATGATGCATATCTAAAAGTAAAGCCACTAGAAACCTTTTTGATCTCCTAAAGTTATACTTCTATTGTTTCATTGGTGAGGATGACGGCGTTTGGCTCTGCGGTATCCGACGACTGGTTCTTTTCTATGGCTGTATCTCTTCTTTCCCTTGGGACTGTTTGACCCGCATACAAAATATTCAGTTTCGTACAGTTACTTTCTCTTGCAACAGACTGATTGAAGTTAAAGACTATTGTTGAAAGATGTTCAAAGCTTACTTGGAGACTGCAGAAAGCAATTTGATAATGAATATAAGAGGGAAGCCAATTAAAGCTGTGGCCTGTTGCAATCAAAATAACAAGCGACTTAGTTATGATTTGTAGACTCTATAGATTGATTGAATGACCGAAAATTGTTGGAAATACATACCCCAACCCAAGCTAAGTCCATGGTAGCAACCGGTTTCGTGACCTCATTGTTCTTCAGCATTTCTTGAGCCTTGGTTTCAACAGAGAGAAGCTTATCAAACTGTTACTTTAGTTTTATATTCAACAAAACTATAACGCAGTATGACGAATATACCTGTCGATGGTAGATTTTTGTCGAGTTAACCAACTTCTTAAAGCCATGTCTTACGTTTTCTGTATATGGCTCTAAGGCAAGTTGTACTCTCTCCAAGTGTGGTTTCGTTATGGTCATAATCCTGGTAGTGTATGGGTGTGTATGTGTTCTGATTACCTAAGATAAACAAGACACAATGCTCAGAACGTTTTATGACTAATCGAATAAAAGTATATGGAGATATATTAACCTCAAGATAGTAGTATGACGCGTCAAATCCTTGGATGAGATGTGGTGTCAAAGCCTGCTTAGAAGTACATAACACCTCGATGGACTTATCGGTTAAATACTGAACTTTTGGTTCGAGATATATAGTAAATGTCACACATGCATCTTTGATGCTTGGGATCCATTTCTGAAAAATCAAGGGGAAGAATTCTAAGATGCCAGTATCAAGTAAATGAGAAGAATATAAGCGTGCAATGAGAACTATACTCACTGAATTGAGGGTTTCAATGTGAGACTCTGACCATTTTTGGACTTGGTCAATTATCTGCGACACCTGAAGAAACAAAAAGGACTTGTCTATACAGGGAAGTTTAAAAGACTTTCAAAGGTTAATTTTGAGTTGAACACAAACCTTTTGAAGAGTGATGTGAAGAGTTGGGCTAAGATGTTGATGCCATAGGGTCAATAGATATGCCTGCAACCATGTAACAGAGGCCTTTATAGAAGAGTTAAGCAAACTAAGATTGTGCGATGTTATGCGCTTCTTTTAGATTAACCTGAGTTATATTCGGATTGAGACCAAGCCTAGACAAGAACCACTTGCCATCCATCTGACCACAGGAAACAAAAGGAAGATTAAGCTCTTGTAATATGTAGATCAAATCCTAGAGTCACCATATCTCTTACATTTTCAAGCTTTGATCTAGGTTGTGAAACTTTCTCAGCTTCCACTTCCAGCCTTCTCTTGCGTTGCATTTCCACTTCCCGTTTTAGTGCATATACCTGACAAAGCACAAGTTTTATAAAAGGATTGAATAAAAGTAATGAACAAAAGGAAACACACAAAACTCAAGTTACAAAACCAACCTGCTTCTGAAGCTCATAAACCTTTTCTTCTGCTTTACTCGCATGCTTCACCGCATCCTCAGACTAAACAAAACATATTACAACCAACAAAAGTAAATAACTTTCCTCCACATCTTGTTATAGGCCAAATGAATCAAACTCAGAAGAAGAATGAAAATCTCACTTGAGAAGAAAAATCAGTCTCACTCTCAAACAAGTAAGATTTCTCCCGGATGTATAACTCCAGACCTCGGATCTTCTCGTCCTTGCTAACCAATTTTTGGTTTTTCTCAGTTATGATTGACTCTTTAACCAACACACAAGGAAACACACAAAAAGCATCTCAACATTTAGCAACCAGATTCAAAATGCAGCTGAAGAATTTGTAAAAAAGCCATTAACTTTGGAATGAAAACAAACGTTACAAGTTAATCTCCAGAGAAACAGAACTGAAGCTGGAAATGTGAAACGTCACTCTAACATAAACCTCATATGAAAAATCCAATGAAACGTTACTCAAAATCTCCAGAATTTTCCTAAGAAATGCAACAAATCAAAAAGAAACCTCTTTTTCACATTTCCCTACAGTTCTTCAGAAACAAAACAAAAGACTAAACCTTTACATAGACACACTAAAAGCTATAAAATTTGCATAAATCGTCACCAAAATCGAGAAAAAGGGTAAAAGTGAAATGAGACTTACGAAGAGAAGAGACGGTGGATTTGAGTTCATCACAACCAGATGAAGAAGAAGCTTCAGCATTTACAGTGAATGAAGAAGAGAAACAAGCGATCTCGAGGGTTACAAGAGAAAGAAACAAAAGCAGCTTAAAACCCGCCATTATCGGAGACTGCAACAGAGGAGGACTTGGCACAGTCAGAGAGCAAGCGCGAGTCGCGAGAGAGACAGAGACAGAGGACTAAAGCGTCCCAAGTCAAATAAAGGGGTCTCATTATCTTTTGCATAATTACTTTTGAGACCATTTACTTTTGATAAATTATAAAAACTGCCCAAAAATAACTTGTGCAAAACGCCTGTTTTTTAGGCCGTATCTGAAAAGTCGTAATTAGCCCTTAATCTGACTCTTAAAGTTCTATATAATATGCAACTAAAACGGAAGGATATCAACTTAAATGTAAAAGTATATTTTAAAATGTATAAAAAGTTTAATTTCCTTTTTTATTTTCTTGACTTTTTCTTAAACTAGCTAATTTGCTGTAAGTATAAATATTGACAATATATTTTATTATGCAATATTGCTTTTTTTAATATTAAATAAAAATATTGACAGTATTTTAATATGCAATATTGAGATAAGAGTGTTGCATAAATTTCACCCAAAACTTTTACCAACGTGGCTCTCTATTGAAAATTAATTGTGTAATTTACAAACTGTAAATAGAGCATTTAAAATACAATAAGAAAGAAATCTTATTTGTTTCCTCTTTTTTTTTTTTTTTTTGAAAAAAAGCTACCAATATTATTTTGTTTCCATTTGCATTGGTCATTGGTGTCATCATGATTCATGAACCCCCTCATTTAGGAAATGAATCTTTCTCAATTTTATTAAAATATTTATTTTAAAAATATATAATTGTTTAAGCTTCTCCATTTGTTTTAGAAAAAATAAACTTTTTCAATACCATTAACCAATCACTAGTCACTAGGTGCGGTAAAAAAAGCGCTAAGCATGTATTCAATTTGGAAAGTGTAAAGTAATTTAAAATTTTACCTTTTTATGTTTATTACTGTAAGATTTCTAGCTTTAAAAAATTGTTTATTTACCACCAATACTATCGTTATTGTTACCATATTTTTCTTATGATATATGGTTATATCATCATTTATCTTATCACATTATATTATTTTAAAGCTTTAAAAAAGTAAATGTGATTAACTTTAAAAGAAAGCTAAAATCCCTACAACCTCCTTACTAAATTCTATCACCCAATAAGCTCCATAGTCTATCAGGTAAATTCAATTATTTCTACTGTCCATTATACAGCTTCAACAACCCCATTTTTCATTACTTATTAACAAAAACCACAATAATTTACACACGACATTTGATTTTTTTTTTTAAACCATCAATATGACATAATGTTACATGACAAAAATAATACTACTACTAATCTATTATTCTACACAAAATCAATAAAATAACAACGCAATTGTAATTACTACATATGAGGAAATCAAACGAATTAAATATAGTGATATATAATAATAATGGAAACAAAGCTTTTTATTCTTTATCCCAATTACAAGCATTATGGACAGAAGGGGTCCTTAGACAGTAATAGAGTATCCAAAATCTAAAATAATTGACCAGTTATTTATAGATATCACAAAACCATAAAATATAGTAGTAGTAATAAATTAAAAAATAAAAATAAAAAAATAAAAAACCTAGTTTTTGACGCAATAATAGAAGCGAACCAAACTTGGCCTCTCTTCTCTCTCTCTATCTCTCGCCTATAAATAAGATTGAGTTTATGCAATTGCAAAGTACAACACACACACACACACACCCAAACAACAAAGGTCCTTCTCCTCCTTCCTACACTGTAAAACTCATCTTTTTTTAATACTTAAAAAAAAAACTTTTTGGCTTGTCCTATACCGTCGGATCAGTTCTCTTTGGTCTTAATCCAACGGTCTTGATCCGATTTGATTAGAGGAAGAGTCTCATCGTCTCTCAACCACCAGATTCTTTCTCTCTCGTCGTCGTCCTAAACACCTCTCGAAATCGACGAACAACAAACAGACCAGATCTTCTTCCTTCGATCCGTCTCCTTCGCCGTTGCTTTCGGATTTTATTCAGCCTCCGTTTTGAACTGTTTTGCCCTTTATTTTTTACTCGCCGGATTGAGAGATTTGTGATTGAGATTAGGATTTTCTTAGGGCAATCCGATCATTTNCAATCCGATCAATTTTTTTTAATAGAGGTTTTTGCCCCCCCCGTCCCCCACCGACACCGTCACTGGTTCGTTTCCTCGATCTCGATCTTTGCTTTTTAATTTTATCTCCATTTGATCTCGTCTTTGATATAGCTGATTCATGGGTTTTTGTTTGTACATGCGCGTGATTGGCTTTTTTTTTCCTTAGAATTTTTTTTTTAGGTTGCGGCGATTTTATTTATTTCCTAATTGCGTGCATTACCTGTTAATTGGAGTAAAAAAGCCGTCTTCTTTAATTAGTATTAAAAGGGGAAAGTGAGAATCTTTGCCACGTTGATACGTGGTGTGTGGGTTGTGCACACTGAGTTGAGTAATGCACTAGGTGATTTTGATCGACACATCAAGTAACTCTCGTTTGGCTGTTTTAGGTTTCTGTATCGGACTTATTAGCAACAATTTTGATTGTGGTTTCTTTTGGATTTTTTATCTGCAGAAGCTGGTGTCGTACGAGGGGATACTGTCTTTTGGTTTTGTGTTATTCTGGCATCTTGAGAACTTACTAGTTGCAACTAGCTTGGAATTATACACTAGTTTATGACTATACGTACGAGATGGCTTCAGAAGGAAAATTGTTCTTTGATCTTAATGAACTTCCTACAGATGATGATGATGGGAATGATAATGTTAACTTCAATCAGCCACAGACGACGGCTATCCCATCTGCAAACCCCAATACCTCTGGCTTGCTTGCAACTCCATCGTCCTACCAAGACAATGTAAACAGCCGAGTGTTCTCACATGCATCAACAGTTTCTGATGTAAACAACCGACTATTCTCACATGCATCAACAGTTTCTGGTTTTCAGCCTTTTGTCCGCCCTATCTCTGCTCAACGCACGGATGTCTCAGTTGAACAAAAGATGGATGAGAACTCTCTTAAGGAATCATTGTCATCATCCAGGCCAGGCACATCGGAGGAAGCAAAGGTTGCACCATCGATAGTTCCAGATGATGCCGGAGCACCTGAGAGAGAAGAAGGGGAATGGACAGAGTCGGAGGTTCCTGCCAATGAGAATGTACATAGTAGTTCTGATTATTCTAAAGTTACAGAGAAGGATAATGGCACAGTAGGATTAGATATCAACTCAAACTTGGGTCTTCAAAACAGAAACGTCAGTCATATTTCAGAAAGCAGTGGTAAAGATAGTGCATCTATAGATAGTCCGCAAGAACAGGGTTTAATGGTGAGGCAGAGAGAAACTAAAGGAGTTGAAGCAAGTCATGCAATCAAGTGCGCAAATACCACTGTGAAAAGAAAGATGGATCATCAGAAAGAGACGATGTTGGGAAAGAAGCGGAACAGGCAGACCGTGTTTCTCAACCTAGAAGATGTCAAGCAAGCTGGTCCTATTAAGACCACAACACCTAGAAGACAGAATTTCCCACAACCTATTGTCACGCGGACGGTTAGAGAATCGCGCGCAGGTCCTCCACCTGCTGAACAAGGAGGCGGGGTTCCAGGGCATGTTGTATACCGGGATCAGAAACCTAGTGATATTCCTAATGGTGGAGTACATCCAGAAACATCGGAACCTAAATTAGAATCTAATGGTGAATCACAATCTGGCTCAGTTGGTAAAACTAGGAGAACAAATGGGGAGGCAGGACCTTCTGCTGAAGGTTCTGTGTCAAGGCAGGGGTCATGGAAGCAGCCAATGAATTCGCGGCAGC
>NC_025695.1:5775520-5813950 GCF_000633955.1 Camelina sativa | reverse complement strand
CTTATGGAACGTGTGTTTGAGTGCTCCTACTTTTTCAGTTTAAGTTATCTTCATTTAAGGTAGGAACTTTTATGCCAATTAAAATCTACTGCTCTGTTGCCAGTTTCCCTGTGTCCCGAATCATGGCTCAGTGAGAATCATAATGGCCACGGGATTTGGAAGGTGATACGATTAAATCATACTTGTAAAAGTTGATGACAGAATTTTGGTTTTTGTTTTCATTGTCGATGAATATCATTTATCAGGTTGGC
Organism: Camelina sativa; assembly: GCF_000633955.1. Taxonomy (NCBI): domain Eukaryota; kingdom Viridiplantae; phylum Streptophyta; class Magnoliopsida; order Brassicales; family Brassicaceae; genus Camelina; species Camelina sativa. The sequence continues at coordinate 5,813,699 of NC_025695.1, read as the reverse complement.
TCTTGTTGGCTTTAATTTAATTACCTTAGTTAAGGAAAACACTGGATGCATTTATGTGTATCTGAAACTTGAATGGCTATTAGTGAAAGTAATTATCGGATATTAGTAGGCTTTTTGATTGACATGCCTCAGTTCTGTTCTGTACACTTTGCACAGGAAAATTTGTTTTGTATGGATGATGATACTTCAACTTTTTTCATATGGCCGGTGTTGTTTCAAATATGTCTATTTCTCTGCCTTATTAGTTATTACCCATACTGTAATTGACTCTTATGCATAAAATTTTCTTGTGTTTAGAGGATACTGATCTCCAGAGTGTCCCTGAGCGGTTTGAATCCATGGATGAGTATGTTAGAGTGTTTGAACCTTTACTTTTCGAGGAGTGCCGGGCACAACTTTACAGTACATGGGAAGAATTGGCTGAGGCAAATTCTTACATGAAGGTCAGAATAAAGTTTATCGAAAGAAGAGAGAGAGGTAACCAGATCTATTACCTAATTCACATTTGTAAAGGCCTTTGGCCAACAATGTTAAATTGTTAACTCTCTACTGACTTGTCTCTTGTTACCTGACTGCTAGCCTTTGTTTTTAATTGGTTTAGGATGGTATGATGTGATACTTCTCTCAGTAAATGAATGTAAATGGGCTTTCAAGGAGGGAGATGTTGCAGTTCTTTCAAATCCTGTGCCTGAATCAGGTGTGGTTGGAACTCATAGATTGTCTGGTTGGTTTTTATATTGCTTGTGCTTCTCTGTATGTTCTGTAACTTTTTCCTTTTTTATGTTTAGAAGGAGAGCATGATGATGCTGGACGTGTAGCTGGTACAATTAGGAGATATATACCGGTTGATACTCGAGATCCTCATGGAGCAATTCTCCATTTCTATGTTGGAGATACTTATGATTCTGGCAGGTATATTCTCTTCCATATGTTTGATTTTTAAGCTGTATTTTCTACCCATTCTTACTGGAAGCATTTATTTCCGCTCTCTCATTTCTTTACTTTTTTCCCCCTTTTTGATTTGTTTTTTAACAGCAAGATTGACGATAATCATATTTTACGGAAACTTAAACCTAAGGAGATCTGGCATTTGTCAGTGCTTGGTTCGCTTGCAACCACACAAAGGGAATATGTTGCCTTGCATGCGTTTTCTCAGCTTAACCCACAGGTTGGTTTTGTTTTCTCTAACAAATATTTCATAGATGCTTTTTGTTATGCTGACGCTGGTAAAACTCCTATCTTCTTCAGATGCAAAATGCAATTCTCAGGCCTAGCCCAGAGCAGTTTCCTAATTACGGGGAGCAGACGCCTACAGTCCCCGATTGTTTTACTCCGAGCTTTGCTGGCCACTTACATAGAAGCTTTAATGCTCCTCAGTTGGCTGCAATCCATTGGGCCGCAATGCATACTGCAGCTGGTACAAGCAGTGGGGTAAAGAGGCAAGATCCATGGCCATTTACTCTTGTTCAGGGCCCTCCAGGAACAGGCAAGACACACACTGTTTGGGGAATGTTGAATGTTATCCACTTGGTTCAGTATCAGCAGTATTACACTTCGTTGCTGAAGAAATTAGCTCCTGAAAGTTATAAACAAGTAAGTGAGAGCAGTTCAGATCATATTGTGTCAGGATCAATTGATGAAGTCCTACAAAACATGGACCAGAATCTATTTCGTACGCTGCCAAAATTGTGTGCTAAACCAAGGATGCTCGTTTGTGCTCCTTCAAATGCTGCGACCGATGAACTTCTCTCACGTGTCCTTGATCGCGGTTTTATTGATGGGGAAATGAGAGTTTATCGCCCTGATGTGGCTAGAGTAGGTGTTGATACCCAAACGAGAGCTGCTCAAGCTGTTTCTGTGGAGCGTAGAAGTGAGCAGCTATTAGCCAAGTCCCGTGATGAAATTCTAGGACACATGCACAACCTCAGATTACGAGAAACGCAGCTATCTCAAGATATTGCTGGACTTAAAAGGGAACTTACTGCTGCAGCCTTCGCTAACCGTTCTCAGGGATCCGTTGGCGTTGACCCTGATGTTCTTATGGTTAGGGACCAGACAAGAGATGCATTGTTACAGCGCCTTTCTGCTGTTGTTGAAGCCAGAGATAAAGATCTTGTTGAAATGTCTCGCCTTCTCATTGTCGAGGGAAAGTTTCGCGCTGGTGGTAATAACTTTAATCTTGAAGAAGCTCGTGCAAGTCTTGAGGCAAGTTTCGCGAACGAGGCTGAAATTGTTTTTACAACTGTATCAAGCAGTGGTCGTAAACTGTTTTCTCGTCTTACGCATGGCTTCGATATGGTGGTCATCGATGAGGCTGCCCAAGCTAGTGAGGTTGGAGTTCTTCCTCCCCTTGCTCTTGGTGCTGCACGATGTGTACTTGTGGGTGATCCTCAACAGCTTCCTGCTACAGTTATTAGCAAAGCCGCTGGAACCCTTTTATACAGTAGAAGTCTCTTTGAAAGGTTTCAGTTAGCAGGTTGTCCAACTTTGTTGTTAACAGTTCAATATAGGATGCATCCTCAAATACGTGATTTCCCTTCAAGATATTTCTACCAAGGACGCCTCACAGACAGTGAAAGTGTTTCCGCTGCTCCTGACGAGATTTATTACAAAGATTCTGTCCTTAAGCCTTACCTTTTCTTTGATATCAGTCATGGGCGGGAATCCCATAGAGGTGGATCAGTATCTTATGAGAACATTGATGAAGCTCGCTTTTGTGTTGGGGTATACTTGCATCTTCAAAGAACTCTGAAGTCATTGGGCGGGGGTAAAGCCTCTGTTGGGGTCATAACCCCATACAAACTGCAGTTGAAATGCCTGAAAATCGAGTTCGCAAATGCGTTGGCCCAAGATGAACTGAAAGAGATTTATATCAATACTGTAGACGCGTTTCAGGGTCAAGAACGTGATGTTATAATTATGTCATGTGTGCGTGCTTCCAATCACGGTGTTGGCTTTGTCTCTGATATCCGGCGGATGAATGTTGCTCTCACCCGTGCCAAAAGAGCTCTATGGGTATGTTATCTCTCTAGGCATGTACATTTATATATATATATATATATATATATATGATAACTTCTGGTTTCTTGATCAAGTTTCTAAGGCTCGTTTTTCTTGAACAGGTCATGGGAAATGCATCTGCTCTAATGAAGTGCGAAGATTGGGCAGCACTGATCACTGACGCCAAAGAAAGGAACTGTTTTATGGAGATGGAGTCTCTTCCCAAGGATTTCCCGGTTCCTAAGGTACCTAGCTTTATCCCAAAAGCACCTAATGCTAGAGGTTTCAGATCAGGTGGGCCAAGAACCAGATCCATCGACATGCACCCTGAGTCCAGGTCAGGGACACCATCAGAAGATGACGAGAAGCTGAGCACAACAACATTTCCAAGAAATGGGAATATTCGAAGGGAGAACTCAGTTGATGATTCTGATCTGCCCGGGGATAGATATAGAGATGCTTGGCAACATGGGATCCAAAGGAGGCAAAATTTTGGACGGCCTTTAGGGAGAAGAGACTAATTTTATAATTCCAACTAGTCTGAACTTCATTCACTGTTGGAGATACTGTGTTACTTGAGAATTCAGAGCATCTGACCTAGCTCATGGTCTCATAGGCTCATCACCACGAAGGAGTGACTCGAAGTCATGAACTGTTGAACGGAGTAATACTTGAAGGCTGTGTACATGAAAGGGTAAACATGCTCACCTGATTTGTGCTGGCGAAAGATGATTCATGCTATTTCTTTCAAAGAAGTTGCGCTCTTCTGCTCTCAGGTCACAAAGAAGCATGTCTGGTTCTTTGTGCTTCATTTAAAACCTGGAACGGACCAGTCGGAGTCTACACTGTAAATCCAAGGGGAATACACTTGAATTAAAAGTCTGAACCTGCTGCTAAGCTACGAGCTTGACTCATTTACAGGAACTATAAAGCTATTCCAGCATTGTTAAACGGTGTCATGCTGATGCAGAACAACAAAAGATGCTTAATTGACAAGCATACCATAGGAAATGACATTTGAAGTTAGTGTACAGCTAGTGGGGGTTGGGATTATTCGTTTTAGTCTGCAAAAGTTCTTTTAGAGTATCACCATACCACACTGGCCAGTCCACTGTGTTAGCGTTTTGTACATAAAACATAATCTCACCATATCTAAGATTATGAAACTTTAGTTCTTTTTTCCTTCATTATATTTGTTTTATCTCATATTTTGTTAATTTTATCTGATCAATGGATGAAGTATCATATTCTTTTAATTGTCAGTTATTCCTGTAACAGATTCATCAAGTTCATCTACTTGTGTTTTTGGTTACAGACCAATTTTTTTACTGGAGATAAGTTTTAACTATAATTGTTTGTACCCTTTTGCAAGCATCTCTGAAGTCAATGATAACATAAGAAGATTGATAGATAAGTGTTCAAAAGGATCATTCACATTTCTTTGATGAAACACATGGTTTCTCGATTGATACATGAAGCAAAGGGTCGTCTCATCTTTACATCATATCATAGCTACAGAATCACTAAGCCTTTTATCAACTTTTGGCAAGAGACGTCAAAATCAAATGAGAGAAGAAGAAGAAGACGAAAACAAGTAGCTACTTTTATCAACACGAGTTGCGCGAGTGTACCAATTCCTGTGGGTTCTAACCTCCCAAATCATGCCTATTTCATTCGACGCTCTTCGTTCTAAAACTTGCCCTCGCGTGGCTTTGCGTGACTTTTTTCTTTTTTTTGGTTTCTTCTTTTCAAAACCAATGTAAACCGAACCAAAATCAACTGTAGTTCCAAAACCATTAAAACCAAACCGAAATCAATTGTAATTTCAAAACCAATAAAACCAAACACAAATCAATTGTAATAACAAAAATCTCTACTTGACTAAGCCCGTGCGTTGCGCCGCCTGATCGTTCGAAACAAGGTATATATTACTACAACAATTAAGTCTGATCTTTTTTTTGGTGTGTGTGTGTGTTGCTGTGATTTTTTCTGTGCGAATGTTTTGTGTTGTCCTCCTCCAGATTTCGACTAAACAAGCTATTGTAGAGAAGAAAGTAAAGAATACGAAAAGTCGATGCTACTGCTACTGCTACTGCTACTGCAACGGTATAGTTTTCTAACTTCGGTTTTGTAGTTTGGTGAGATAACAATTTTGACTATGTAACTTCGGTTTTGCAAGCATCTCTGAAGTCAATGATCACATGAGAAGATTGAAAAGATAAGTATTCAAAAAGGATCATTCACATTTCTTTGATGAATCACATGGTTTCTCGATTGATATACATCATCCTTTCTGATGATTGCAAGATGAAAGGTTAAATGTGAGCAAGAACTAAAAGTTATTCAATCACAATCTCTGTTAAGCTTCCCAAGCCAGCCGCAGCCCTTGTGTGGTGGTGATGGTGACTGCCACACTCCTTAGCGTAGGTCCTGCAACAGCTGCTACCATGGTGGCTCCTCTCTCTGCTGCTACAGTTAGACTTGCAAGCCTCTTTTACCTGAGAACATGCTTCTTCTTTATCATCCATCTTATTAGAACTTTCACAGCAGCTCGACTTGCAATGCCCATTGCTCCTCACTTTTAAGCTAGCTTCAGCAGGACTTGAGCAACAACCTTTGACTGACACTTTCACCTCCCCTTGCTCATCTCCTTCCAGATTGATCAAGGTTGAAGAATCTTCTTGTTTTGAGCCAGTTCCAGTTTCCAGGCCTGATGGCTTTTCATGACAGCTTTGTTTCACCCCATGTTGGTGTTGGTGTTGGTGTTGGTGTGGTTTCTGAGTCTTGTCACCACAACACCCAGAGTCACGGCCTTGTCCTAAAACATCAAGTTCTGCGCAACACGTCTTTACATTGTCTTGTTTCTTCTCACAACAACCAGTGTGACCATGGTCTGAACTGGTTTTAACTGATTTCACAACCTTCTCTTGATTCTTCTTCCCACAACAGCCTGACTCGCAATGCTTACCACTGTTCTTTGGTAAGAAACCTGCTTCCATGTCTCCACCAGCATCACCTTCAAGTTTCTCCGAGATCAAGACAGAGGACAAAGAAGAAGAAGACTCCCTATAACATTTGTTACCAGCTTTGTGTTTATCACTAAGCAACAACATGCTATTGAGGATCACAAGCAGACAAGTTCCTACATCAGCAAGTACAGCTGCCCAAATCAGCGGATGACCAGCAAAAGCCAATGCAAGAATTGCTACTTTCATAGTGATTGATATGATCACGTTCTCCACCACTTTCCTTTTAGCTCTACGTGCAAGCTTTATCGCCTGTGGTATCCTTCTGATATCATTCGACATGAGAATGATATTACCAGTCTCTGTTGCGAGTGCAGAGCCAGAAACACCCATCGAGATTCCAATATCCGCTGTAGCTAAAGCTGGTGCATCATTCAACCCGTCCCCTACCATACCTGTTGGCCCTTCTTCTCTCTTAAACTCTTTGATGATCTCTGATTTACCTTCTGGAAGAAGCTCTGCTCTAACAATATCCATAGCATTCCCTAGCTGTTCTTGAGCATGCATGGCAGCAGCTTCATTATCTCCGGTAAGCATAGCAGTCTTTATTCCCAAAGATTTCAGTTCTTTCATTGCTTGAGCTACACCTGATCTACAAGCATCTGAGAGATTGAAAACTCCAGCCAGTGTTTCACCAACGTATACATACCCAACCGTCTTCCCTCCTTTGGTATCAACATCGATATCTGGAACTGTATATACATACACACCAAAGCAAAGAACCATCAGAGAGATTAGATAAAAAACCAAAAAAAACCTCAATGCAATAAGTTTTGATATGTACCTGATGAACACCCAGCTCTGGAAGCAATCCTTTTGTTACCGATATATACTTGTTTACCATCAATCTTTCCATATATTCCTTCTCCTGGAAAGTTCTGGTAATCCTCAACCGCTTCAGGCTTAGGTTCAACAGAGACAGATTTTGCATAGTCTACAAGTGCAGCAGCCATTGGATGACTTGACTTGCTCTCTGCGCTTGATACCCTGAAATAGTCATATTCCACAATCCTCAGAACAAATCCAACAAAACCATGTGTGTTCTGGTTAAAAAGGTTAGAACAGATGTGTCACCAGTAAAGCAAATTGTTAAGGCTTATATCACTGGAAAGTGACTTGAAATCCATGACGATGAACTCGCCTCTAGTGATGGTTCCGGTTTTGTCAAAAGCAACAATCTTGATCTTGGCCAAGGTCTCAAGATAATCAGCTCCTTTGATCAAAAGTCCTGATGTGGCTGCCTTAGTGAGTGCACAGAAAGTGGCTACTGGTGTAGAGAGGATAAGCCCACAAGGACAAGCACTTACTAACACAACTAGTGCTAAGTGAAACCAATGTTTCGGGTTGTGAACCTTCAATGCAAGTGGTATAACCGCAAAAAAGATTGATATCACCATGATCGCTGCATACAAGTACATAGACATTTCTAAGGTCTCAACTCTCAAACAAGAACATAAAAAAGATGTAATGAAAGTAAAACCAAAATCAGTAGCTGATACCTGGAGTATAGTACTTGGAACATTCGTCTATAAATCTCTGAGTTTCAGTTTTGCTGTTTTGAGCTTCTTCTACAAGCTTTGCCATCTTTGCAACCACGCAATCCTCAGCTAGAGCAGTGGTTTTCACAGTTATGTAGCCTTGAACAAAACAGAGGAGTTAGTTAAGATCAAACCTTTGAAAGTATCACAGAGAGAGTTCATAAAACAAAAGTGGAAAGGTCTTGAGCCATTTTTTATACCATTTAGATTAAAGGTTCCAGCCCAAACCGTTGAATCTCTCAGTTTAGGCACGGGGAAAGCTTCACCGGTCAAGGTCTTCTCATCAACTTCACAGTTCCCATCAACAACAACTCCATCAATTGGTATGGTTTCACCAGCTTTGACTGCTATAACTGTGTTGATCTTGAGCTCATCCACTTCAACTTCTTCTCCAGTTTCTGCAATCACTGCCTTCTGTGGAGCTAAACTCATAAGAGACTGCATCACTGCACTTGCCTGAAATGTATAACAATCTATACTTGAGCAATCACAATTTTTATTGATACTAACTGAACTAAAAGTGATGGAAGAACACAAAACCTTATAGCTAGCTCTTGATTGGAGCCATTCGGCGATTGTGAATAAGAAGACAACTACTGCAGCTTCTGTGTAATCCCGCATAGCAACTGTTGCTCCCACTGATGAAAGCAACAAATATGATCAATAACTCTTGAACGTACAAGACTGTATATAACCATACTACTCATAATTTTCCTAAATTATTATTGTTTTTGTTGAATTAGTTAGTTAAATACATTTCATCTATTTTGTGTCAGGAAATTTGTATAAAGAATAAAATAATAAAATTTTGTTGGAAATTTTCTTTACCAAAAAGTTATAAACATCTTCTAAACCAATACAATGTTTTTTTTTGAAAGAAAGCAGCTTTAATTTTTTTTGTTTTTTAGTTTTTTTTCATTTTCTCTTTTGGTCTCAAAGTAACATAAAGAAAGGCAAATGCAGAGGAAAAGACAACCAATAAAACTACAAAACAATTGCTTTGTGTTGACCATAAATAATTCCAAATTGACCCATCACAACTTTATATGACACATACTTATATCTACTATAACGGTATAACCTTCATTAATTAATAATGTGAGAAATGTGGTCCATATCATATAAATTGGCGAGTAAAGAGTAAAACATAACGTACCGGTTATAACAACAAGAATGTTGATGTCGATTCTACACCTTGCAAGGGATGCTATAGCTTTGGCGAATATCGGATAGATTCCAGCGACTACGGCTGCCACAGCTAGCCAACGTAAAGGAGGGTAAAGATACTTGAAGAAGGAGAGGAGCAGAAGCACGCCGGTAACCACCGCAAATGGACTTGGCCATTTATTCTTGAAATTGGTTTCTCCGGTTACTCTCACATTTGCTTCTAGCCGTGCTTGGTTTAGTGCTTTAACTGTAAACCATGATAATTTTACTAAATGAAAAAAGCAGAGGAGATAAAAAAAAATTAAAATAAAAAATAAAGGGAAAACTTATAAACATTAAAATTATGTGAATCAGTGAATGATGCGTAACGTAATTACGTAAACACTCACATTATATCGTTTTGTCTTCTTTTTTGAAAAGGGGTAAAATTTTCACATGTTATTAAATTATTAATGGACACGAAACAGAACAAAAACAAGTAATTTCCAAGATTTTTAAAGTGTCATTAAAGTAAACTCCTGAAAATGACGTTCGCGTTTTCCAACACCAGCGACTCGAAAACAGAGAAAGGAAAAAAAGAAGCTATACCGATTTGGAACTGGGAGAGGATGAGAGTGTCGTGGACGACGATGACGGTTCTAGTTGGAACAATTACAGAGTATTCTTTGACACCATCCATGGATTTGAGGATATTCTCAATCAATGGAACCTCCGATGTACAGCAGATTCCAAGAACGTCAAAGTAACTCTTGGTCATCTTCTTCTCGTTCTTAATCAACGCCATTCTTGTTTTAGGATTCTGCAAAATAAAAAGGTGCGTTTCTGATTTCTGAGTTCATGTTTATGTTGCGGAACACGATTTAAGGGAAAAAGAAGCAAATAAAAACATTAAGGGATGCATGTAACGTGTTTGAAGGAGATGTCTAAAAGAAGATGGGTATGATTGATAACGTTGTCGTCAAGTTCACTCTACACTTGGCGAGAACAATTTTTTTTGCAAAAAGGATTTTAATTTTTTTGGGCATGGGTATATTGAGTTGTCGAAACTTTAACATTGCTGAAAAAAAAAAGGTTTAAAACGTAGAGATAGATTCATTGCAAAATTATTATTCAAAAAAAAATCCTCATTGGAGCTTCTCTATCAGAAGTTAAAAGAAAAAGAAAAAAAAAGACTCATGTAAATGTTTCAAAATTGGCTAATGCGTGGGAGAGAATATGAACAGTCACGAAATCTATGCAGAGCAAGAGAGAGACAGAGCGTTTCGAAGCCGTCATGAAATCTAATGTGAAGAAGACATAAAAAGAACTGAAGAAGAATAAGATTACCAGAGACAGAGACAGAGGTAGCAGATGGACAGAGAACAATGAACGAACCGGTTTGGTTCGTTTTTGATGTTTTGTTAAATTAGTCAAAAGAGAGAAGAGGATTGGGTTTGATGTAATGATGAATGATTTGAAGGTGAAAGAGGATTGAGAGTGGCGTTTGCTTTATATAGGGAAATGTGTTAGAAAGTGGTATTAATGAAAAATGATCATTGGTGGGTTTATTTTTACTTCCTTACCATAATTATATTCTTCCCAACATTTAATTTTATTTATTCTGAATTCTGACCAAATAAATGGAGTATATCAATTTCTTTTAATCTTACTTGTAAAGAATCCTGGAATATATTATCTTAATTATATAAATTCCAAAGTACTGTGGTAGGCTGCTGCCTCTTTGAGATTCCTATTCTATTAACCTTCCCATTCTAATTTTCAAAATTTTAATGTATGTATACTAGAAAAAGTGAAATTCGATTTTATCCTGACATAAAAATACTATTGGAGATTTTGTACCTTGAAGGATTCTATCTGATTTGTACTGCCTGATTTTATTTTGGGCTTACACATGTGTGTGGAAAGATGAAATTGCGTTAGGCAGAACACTTTATCACTCGCTTTAATATACTTGGAAAAAGAATGCGTTTAAGTTTTTTTTTTTTTGTTGGCATTGGGGGATGTTACCTATCTACTCTTTTACTATGGCATTGGGGGATGTCCACTTTTGTAACCTTTTAAACTCTGAGATCTTTGCACTTCTTTTATTTTTGCTTTGATTTGAATGAACGAAAGCATATATTTGTCTAGAAAAAAAGTTTTTTTTTTTGGCAAATTCTTGCAAGACGTTTCGTGGTACTTCATGTGTTACACTACAAATTTAAAACATAATTCAAAAATATTTATTTATGATGTATCTTGGTTATAGACAGTATGTTTATTTGTCTATTTATTTTATTTTTTTCTCATTAAGAAGAAAATATATAAAGCTAAGTAGTGTGTGTTTAGGGGAAGAGGTTTTAATCTTGTAGGTGAGAGAGACGAGAACAAAGGTGTACTACAAAACATAGTGAAGAATCCAGAGTACAAATGTCACCGAATGGAATCCATGTGTGATTCCTCTTGGATTAGTTTATTACTAGTATTATTTTCTAATATTTTACTTTTTTTCGTATGCTTCACTATTTCCAAAACCTTGTAATGCCGAAAGTCTTATTATAAGACCCGGTTTATTATTTTATGCGTAGCAACAACAAATACGTGTACGAGTAAAAAATAAATTCAAAGAAGTGGGTAAACATATAAAATTAAGCGTAGACTATATGATATATAACGAACGAAATAGTGTCTTTGTAGAAGAATACTTTGATTGTGGTTAACAAAGAATACGTTACTGATCAAACATAAAATTATCAAATTATTCTGTTGTCTGCTTGCGATTTAGTTATTTAGAAATTTTTTGGGTTAAATTATGTGAAGTTTTGAATGTCACTGTTTGATTAAAAAAAAATAGTAATGATAAACATGTCATTGTTTCAGATATATATAGCCACACAATGCAACTTGCAGTTTTGTTACAGTAACAACATTACTGTTCATCAGTTCATATCATTGTTTCTTCGTCGCCCAATATAAATTATATACGAAGATAGTCATGATGATCATAATTATCACAATCTTTTGATATTTGGATTGAGTTTATCAACCTTTTTTTGTGTGGTGTGTGTGCGCAAAATCTTCAAAAATAAATTTTGTGAGAGGTTGACAAAAAAACGAAAAACATATTTCAAGAGAGCTAGAAATCAGAAAAACAAAAATCTTAAATCATTTCCCACCAAATCTTTCATTACCTGTTTTTATTTTCACTATTCTGACTGGAAAATATATATTGTCGTCAACTTTTTTTCTTTCACTTTTTGTTGTCGATTCTGACCAAAATTTCCCAAGTGTTACTCGCTTCGTTTAGTCTCATGAGGGGCTCTGATTATAACAAGCGTGAATAGGTGTATAACGCTCAATTTGTAATTCCGCAGTAATTTCTAATTCCATTAATGTTACGCTCCTTCGGCCACACATATATATATAGGTCTCTCTATATGTCGATTGGTTCAACAATTTTCTGAACATCCTATATAGAGACTATATATAATACATTTTTCTTTTTTTATTTTTTATCTTCACTTACATAACCATAATAAAAATATGTTAAACACATCTAATTCTAGAACGTTTTCATGAAGCTTCTACAAAGTTTTAAGCACAGATGTATTTCTTTCTCTACTGATAGAGAGAGGTCGACGATTCCATAGGATCACGACTTAGAACAATGGTGGAGCCAGGGTTGAACTTCTCGTGGCCATAACATGAGGAACAATGATAGGTCACAAATTCACAATATATTGTGGGGAAATGTTGATGAAATATCTATGTGCTTGATCTAGTATAACAGATGAGATTTTTTGTTTTTGAGACTTTATAATAATCATTTTGCGGCAATCAATCATACAATATTGTATAACGTAAGATTGTTCTATAACGAATTATCAACGGCTGAAGAAATATAGGTTAAAAGTTCTTGAGGGCTTGGATATATATATATATATACCAAAATTGTTTTACAAACCTATAATATTTCCTTTCCGAATGGCTATTAACACCTTCTACCTTTGAACAACCAAAGATTGCCAAACATTTTCTCCTTTACTAATGCCCACAGTCCTAACTTTTCTTTTTGTTAAATCACTAACCTAAACTTTATTTCTTTTTAGTTTTACTTTTTACCCATATCTATATATAGCTGATAATTTACATATGTCCCTTTAAGATCTTAAAGACTACACAAATAATTTGCGTAAAAAGACTAAAAGAGAGTAGAAATAATTTAAGCAGCACAACCTCCACTATCTTTTCCAAAAGGTTTTCGAGTAGTGGAGGAATCTCCCAATGTTTCAAAACAAAACAAAACAACTTGCTTTCCTTTTTATTTAAAATATATGTCAAAGTAAAAAGGCAACACGTAAATGAGCCAAACACTAAATAGATATTATAAACAAACATATTAAACATGTCTAGTGGGAAAGCGAATTTTAATTGAGATATCAATTGCAATGATAGATATCCTTCTTTTGTGTTGCGATAAGTCGTTCTGCTTATATTTGTTCTACCACCTGATACATTAAAATATTAGTTCCCGAAACTTCGGAACTTTTTCTCAGAATAGTGTATTCACTTTTATCCGATTTTTCAAGTTTAGAACTATACTATAGCTTTGAAAATTATCAATAATTTTTTGTCTGAAATCTAAACTACGAAAGAATTGATAAAAGATACATATACGCTAGCAAATTTTCTAATTACATCTGTGAATTTTTTTGCGTCAATAACTTCTAATCTACATCCGGAAATATCTCTCAACAAGAACTGTACTATATCATTTTTGTCTTCCCTTCCAAAGATGTAGAACTCGATTTCAGATTGACGTGATACGATTCCACAAGTTACGTCTATAAACGTACAAGCTTATTTAGTCTTATGAAAAGTTTAGTTGGCGAATATGAATTATATGGTGGGTATGTAATTGTGATGCACTAACATGAAGATCTGTATGGATTATAGAATGTTGATGGCTACGTATTATTGATCAATATAAATTGTAGGTGGACATGAAAAAGTCTAAAAATTAAGATGCTCAAGCTTTTACATAAAGAGTTAAATATTTTCAACATTTTCTCAAATCTTTTCGTTCTAACCAATGACCTAGCTTTTTGTGTTAATAATCACTTTTTTATTTTAATAATGTTTTTTGTGCCAATCATTTTAGTAGGGTTAGTAACATGCTCAAGCGTTTTGACATATGAATTGTGGAAGGTAATGGATGGTGGTTTGATATAGTATGAAATTAATTGCAAAATACAGAGTATTAAAAAGAACCCCCTAATTAAATCAGGTCTATTTTGCAATTTATCGCTTACTTAACTATTCATTAAATGGTTCTCAAATTATGTCGTCTTAACTTTTCCGATTTTCTAAAAAAAAGGCATATCATTTGCTTATAATTTGGTGGCAAAAATATGCAATAGTAACTTTGAATATTTGAGGAAATAATCTTTGGAAAATATCGAGGTGACCAGAAACATTTGTGGATGTTTGATAGATTCTCATGATCCATTGCTTGTTCTCGAATAGACATTAACCATCTTCTTTTTGCGTATGATTTATCTTCTAATTAATGACCGCATAAGAATATTAATAAAATTAGAAAAATGTAATATAACCCACGATTAAAACAAATGATAAAGCAAAATATATGTGTATAATCAGCACAAGTCATAATAATGGAACACAATGAGGTTAGTGGGTATACGTCAGCACCCCGCAATAGCAAGGTTCAAACTGTAAGTTAACCAATATATACAATACATAACTCTATGATCATATAGCCCTTTGTCTTCATGCAATCTTTGTTGTCTTTTTGACAAAAATAGCAACTACATTAATTATTACTTACTCCATAGTGTATTTTATAAACAAGGTAGATAATGTTTTGGTGGAATCCACGTATTAGTTTAACATTTTCTTAAGAATAGCAGAATTCGTATTTCGTAACTAGACTAGAGCAATACCTTAATTCATATAACATCAATATAATCAAATCATATCTATCTTTAAAAATAGTAAAATGTTTAAAAGTCATTAGACCGCATTACCTTGCAAAGAAGTGATAAAATTTACACACGCATAGATATCATCATACTCGTTAAAGATAAATTACTTTTGTGATTTACACTTCAATCTACAGTCTCAATGAATTTTTATATCTTAAAGCTAAAACCTAATAGTATATAATAATATTAAATACAGTATATGATTCGGCCTTCGTCAGTTAAAGGAAAGTGAACAAACAGTAGGAGTGCTAGCTGAATGATATTGAGTTATTGACAAATAGGGTTATAGGAGTGCTCTAGTGAAATATGTGATTCTGAATGATTAACAAAACAACTATTTATTTGATAATATAGATAGAGAGAATATACGAGGAATATTCGGTTTGTGATTCCATATCAACAAGTCATAATCAGTCGAGTAAAGTTTTTTATTTCCTTCAAATTGCTAAAGTATTTTCTGGACCCCTTTTCCCAGCAAAATTACTTTGTAGACGACCACAAAATTAGTTACCAGTTATAAACTCACCAATAAGACAAATATTCATGTCGTGAGAACAAGCATTAAGAAAATCTATTCATGTGGAATCTATGACAATACTGGTAAGTGCATTGTGATTTTAAATGACTCAGAAGCCCACAATATCATATCTATTGTTAAACAGATTGCAAACCGATTCTAAACACCACAAGAAAACGAATCCAAAATATGATATGGAAATACTATAAAATTAGTGTGTATTCTTTTGTTTTCGTTCACTGTTATTTAAATTTTTATTAGTCCACGTACATTAGGACTAGAAATATATATATTTTAGTAATGTAATTTATTGATTTTTGAAGAGATTTTTCTAGAGCTTCTCCCCTACAATAATAGCTTTTGCCTAGAAGTAGAAATAACTTGCCGAAGGTGTTTTTCCATTGCCAAAACTCAAAACCTAATAACAGACCAATCCAGACCTACACCCAATAATAAAAGCTAAGTGACCAATGGCGATCAAGATGAGCCATAAGTATATATATGTTGGAGTTTATTTTCGTTATCAATATGATGTAGTATCAACTAAATTCCCAATTTTCGCAATTATTTCTCTTATTGGTGGTGACAATTCATAGTAGTCAAACGTTTAATGTGACACTCACTGTAGGAAATAAACGTAATGTGGGGTTTAGGCACTGGTCAAGGAAACAATGATTTGTGATAGGTCCNATATATATATATATACCAAAATTGTTTTACAAACCTATAATATTTCCTTTCCGAATGGCTATTAACACCTTCTACCTTTGAACAACCAAAGATTGCCAAACATTTTCTCCTTTACTAATGCCCACAGTCCTAACTTTTCTTTTTGTTAAATCACTAACCTAAACTTTATTTCTTTTTAGTTTTACTTTTTACCCATATCTATATATAGCTGATAATTTACATATGTCCCTTTAAGATCTTAAAGACTACACAAATAATTTGCGTAAAAAGACTAAAAGAGAGTAGAAATAATTTAAGCAGCACAACCTCCACTATCTTTTCCAAAAGGTTTTCGAGTAGTGGAGGAATCTCCCAATGTTTCAAAACAAAACAAAACAACTTGCTTTCCTTTTTATTTAAAATATATGTCAAAGTAAAAAGGCAACACGTAAATGAGCCAAACACTAAATAGATATTATAAACAAACATATTAAACATGTCTAGTGGGAAAGCGAATTTTAATTGAGATATCAATTGCAATGATAGATATCCTTCTTTTGTGTTGCGATAAGTCGTTCTGCTTATATTTGTTCTACCACCTGATACATTAAAATATTAGTTCCCGAAACTTCGGAACTTTTTCTCAGAATAGTGTATTCACTTTTATCCGATTTTTCAAGTTTAGAACTATACTATAGCTTTGAAAATTATCAATAATTTTTTGTCTGAAATCTAAACTACGAAAGAATTGATAAAAGATACATATACGCTAGCAAATTTTCTAATTACATCTGTGAATTTTTTTGCGTCAATAACTTCTAATCTACATCCGGAAATATCTCTCAACAAGAACTGTACTATATCATTTTTGTCTTCCCTTCCAAAGATGTAGAACTCGATTTCAGATTGACGTGATACGATTCCACAAGTTACGTCTATAAACGTACAAGCTTATTTAGTCTTATGAAAAGTTTAGTTGGCGAATATGAATTATATGGTGGGTATGTAATTGTGATGCACTAACATGAAGATCTGTATGGATTATAGAATGTTGATGGCTACGTATTATTGATCAATATAAATTGTAGGTGGACATGAAAAAGTCTAAAAATTAAGATGCTCAAGCTTTTACATAAAGAGTTAAATATTTTCAACATTTTCTCAAATCTTTTCGTTCTAACCAATGACCTAGCTTTTTGTGTTAATAATCACTTTTTTATTTTAATAATGTTTTTTGTGCCAATCATTTTAGTAGGGTTAGTAACATGCTCAAGCGTTTTGACATATGAATTGTGGAAGGTAATGGATGGTGGTTTGATATAGTATGAAATTAATTGCAAAATACAGAGTATTAAAAAGAACCCCCTAATTAAATCAGGTCTATTTTGCAATTTATCGCTTACTTAACTATTCATTAAATGGTTCTCAAATTATGTCGTCTTAACTTTTCCGATTTTCTAAAAAAAAGGCATATCATTTGCTTATAATTTGGTGGCAAAAATATGCAATAGTAACTTTGAATATTTGAGGAAATAATCTTTGGAAAATATCGAGGTGACCAGAAACATTTGTGGATGTTTGATAGATTCTCATGATCCATTGCTTGTTCTCGAATAGACATTAACCATCTTCTTTTTGCGTATGATTTATCTTCTAATTAATGACCGCATAAGAATATTAATAAAATTAGAAAAATGTAATATAACCCACGATTAAAACAAATGATAAAGCAAAATATATGTGTATAATCAGCACAAGTCATAATAATGGAACACAATGAGGTTAGTGGGTATACGTCAGCACCCCGCAATAGCAAGGTTCAAACTGTAAGTTAACCAATATATACAATACATAACTCTATGATCATATAGCCCTTTGTCTTCATGCAATCTTTGTTGTCTTTTTGACAAAAATAGCAACTACATTAATTATTACTTACTCCATAGTGTATTTTATAAACAAGGTAGATAATGTTTTGGTGGAATCCACGTATTAGTTTAACATTTTCTTAAGAATAGCAGAATTCGTATTTCGTAACTAGACTAGAGCAATACCTTAATTCATATAACATCAATATAATCAAATCATATCTATCTTTAAAAATAGTAAAATGTTTAAAAGTCATTAGACCNACTGGTCAAGGAAACAATGATTTGTGATAGGTCCCTGCTTATATATATGGGTCATATATACTCTCATACACATCGCTCGTTTTCTTTTATTATCATAAACCTACAAACAAAAATATTTTACCGAATGTTTTTGGACGGAATTTGAGTTATGTTAAAAACTATCATATTTAAAACTTCAACTTTTTTGGAAAATTAAGTAACACCGGGAGTATATATGGTTTGAATGAAAATTAAATTATCGATTCTATGTAACTGTAAATATTCGACGAAATACATATACGTATCCACTTTGAAAATTAAAGTATTATATTTATGACTTAAAATTTCTTGTTAGATTAAACATTCTAAATTTTGGTTCAAATCAAATTTAGGTCACTAATTTAAACCAGACATTAATTAAAGAGATAAAAAGGTCTTTGTCTAGTTTGAAAACAAGTTTACAGAACCCTCTAAATCAGAGGAAGGTGTTCACTTTTGTAGATCCTCCTTGGGGCCACTACAACAACCAGAGCAACAACTCTTTTTATTTGTCTCCTCATTCTTCTGCAGCAAGCCAACTTCTAGATCCTCTGCTTCATCCTCCTCAAGCTTGATTGGTGAAGGAGGAGAAGAAGGGGAAGCACGGTAACATGCAGACACAGCTTCACGCTCATCACGTAGAAGCATCATACTATTGATAATCACAAGCAAACAAGTCCCTGCATCTGCAAGTACAGCTGCCCAAACCAGTGGGTAACCTGCAAAACCAAGCACCATGATTGCTCCTTTTATACTCACAGACAAAACCACATTCTCAATCACTTTCTTGTGACTTCTCTTCGCTAGTCTCATCCCTTTGGAGATTTTCCTTATATCGTTTGACATAAGAATGATATCTCCTGTCTCTGTTGCAAGTGCCGACCCTGAGATCCCCATTGAAATGCCAATGTCTGCTTTAGCTAAGGCTGGTGCATCGTTAAGCCCGTCTCCTACCATCATTGTAAGCCCTTGGCTCTTGAACTCATCGATGATGCTTGCTTTGTCTTGTGGAAGAAGTTCAGAGTGAACAATATCCAAAGCATTCCCTAACTGTAAAAATTATAACTCACTGATTATATGACTCACAAAAATAGAGAGACAGGGGAATGGTTAGATAATGACTCTGCTTCACCTGTTCTTGAATAGACATGGCTGCGTCTTGGTTATCTCCTGTGAGCATTGCAGTTTTGATGCCTAAGGACTTGAGTTCATTGAGAGCTTGAGCAACCCCATATCGACAACCGTCCAAAAGGTTGAAACTTCCAACCAGTTCTGCTCCAATGTATATGTAACCAATGGTCTTACCCCGCTTCATATTAGCTTCAATATCCGGAACTTTATGTAACATCCCAAAGAGAAGAGATCTTTCAAAGGTTAGATAGATGAAAAGCAATAACAATACTTAGAGACTTCTCAAAAAAACGAATGTAACTTCAGTTGAAAATTTCTGAGACCTGTTAAGCATCCAGCTCTCTGTGCAATTCTTTTGTTTCCAATGTAGATATCTTGATCATCTATTCTCCCATAAACTCCTTCTCCCGGAATATTTTGAAAGTTCTCGACTACATCAGGCTTAGGCTCAACAGAAACTGATCTTGCATAGTCAATAAGTGCCGCTGCCATCGGATGACTTGACTTGCTCTCAATGCTCGAGACCCTACGAAAACATCTCAAAAGTTTCTAACCATCCATTGAATTTTTTTTTGTCTATGATGGGAAAACTATAAACATACTTACCAGTAAATTAAGCTTTGCATATTGATATTTTGAGAAAGAGACCTAAAATCAGAGACCATGAACTCAGCTTTTGTAATAGTTCCTGTTTTGTCAAAAGCAACAATCTTGATCTTTGCGAGGGTCTCTAGACAATCACCAGTTTTGATCAGAAACCCGGATGTGGCTGCCTTAGTGAGAGCACAAAAGGTAGCAACAGGTGTGGATAAGATAAGACCACATGGACAACCGCTTACTAACACTACGAGTGATAAGTGAAACCAATGGCTGAGGTTATGGACTTTTAACAAAGCCGGGATTACAGCAAAACATGCTGCTAATATAACAACAACTACATAAACAACAACAACAAAATGGAATCAAATTATGTTTCAAAATGAGTAGGAAGATTGTATATATATGATTATTGATTTCTTACCTGGAGTGTAGTAGCGAGAACATTTGTCTATAAACCTTTGAGTTTTGGTTTGGCTTTTCTGTGCTTCTTCTACAAGCTTAGTCATTTTAGCAACTACGCAGTCTGGGGCTAAAGCTGTAGTTTTCACCTTTATAAAACCTTAAGATAACACAACTCGTGGGAATTAGCTAGCTAGGATCATATATATATGAAGACCAAGATAAAGATTTTGTTTGGTACCATTAAGATTTATAGTTGCAGCCAAAACAGTTGACTCTCTGTGTTTGGAGACAGGAAAGGACTCTCCTGTCAATGTTTTCTCATCCACATCACAGCTTCCATCCACCACAACTCCATCGATAGGTATACTTTCTCCAGCTTTCACTGAAACAACTGTGTTGATCATAACCTCATCTACACCAACTTCTAGTCCAGTTTCCGCTATCACTGCCTTTCGCGGCGCTAAGCTCATCAGCGATGACATCACTGTGCTTGCCTGAAAACAATTGTTACTTCAGAACAATGAATCAAGTAATAAATACATAACTAATGTTTTCATGTTGTTATTGCTATGAATGTGTTACAAGAGTATACAAAAGCTAACCTTTTGAGCAGCACTTGACTCAAGCCAATCTGCAACTGAGAATAGAAACACAATTGTGGCAGCTTCCGTGAAATCTTGCATACATTGTGTTGCTACCACTGTTGAACAAAATCGACCAAAATATAGATGCATTACCTCACCAATAAAACCTCTCCTTCAGATCATTCCAAGTGATGATGACTCAAGAAAGATTGATATTTTTTTTTATATACCAGCAATTAAAGTGAGAGCATTGATGTCAAGCCTGAACCTTGTAACCGAAGCAACAGCTTTAGCAAGGATGGGGAAAACTCCGGCCACCACCGCAACAATAGCAAACCATTCAAGCGGACCATAGAAGTACTTGAAGAAGGATAGAACAAGCAACACACCAGAAACTATTGCAAAAGGACTTGGCCATTGACTCTTTAAGCTTGTATCTCCGTATGGTCTCACACTTGCTTCTAGTCTTGCTTGATTCAATGCCTTCACTGTCAAGAAATTAATTCCACACACAACAATATAGGCTTTAGTTGACTTTAAAAAAAAAAAAAACTTTGGCTTCACCGATGGACTAATTAATGATTTAAAACGACGAGACAAAAGTCAAAACGGCAATTGAAAGAATTTTTATTTTTTTTTATTTACCGATTTGAAGCTGAGAGATCAAGAAGGTGTCGTGGACAACGATGACTGTTCTAGAAGGGACGATGACGGAGAATTCTATAACGCCGTCAAGTGGACGGAGAACGTCTCCGACAATAGAAACCTCCGATGAACAGCAGATTCCAACAACGTCGAAGTAGCTCGTCTGTATATTCATATTCTTTGTCTCTTCACCTTCCACCATCGTTGTGCGTAAGGTACTGGACATGAGATACGTTCCAAGGAGGAAAATTATTTGTTGTCTCTCTAAGGAGATAAATATTATATCAAATCAAGTTTTGGTGTCCGTAGAATTATATTCTTTGTTGAATTTTTTCTAAATATGTCAGTGTTATCAAATTGCGTAGACAAATATTGTTTGTTTTTCTTTGTCAACTTTTTAATATATACAAAAAATATTTATATTTTACACATTGTAGAACCAATGGAAAATTGGTCAACTACATCCACCTACAGTTTGACAAGTCATCGCCTATCCTTGATAATATTTGAAACCCGATCCTAATGGGCCGTGTAAAAACGAATACATGTAAATGCTCAACCAAAATAGCTGTTGGCCCTGAACGACTTTGTAATGGCAGTTGTTCGTAATTAAGTAACCATATCAAAGGGTAGCATAGAAAAACCTTGCTACCTACCGAGGCAGCCGATTTATTTATCTTTGTTGGACCCCATAGTCTGAACCGTGATGCTCTGCATTTACAAAACTACCCACGCTTGTTGTGTTACATTTTTATAGTATGAGACGGAATAAAAAATTAGTCCTTTTCCAATCTTTTTTTAAGAAGAGACAAACCAAAATCCTTGTTGGTAGGTCCAATCCTTCATACTACTTCTTTGCTAAAAGATATCCTCAGAATTGAATTGAGTCAATTTCTTAAGGAAAGGGATAAAAAAATATGGTAGCAGTTTTTATAAATGCGTCAGAAGAACCATTTAAAAGTAGTTTGTATTTATGATACGTGTGTGTTTTTTTATGCGTCATACTACTTATTTTTACGTCATGAGAAGTGTTTTTCTTTTCAATTAGACTAAAGAATAAAGACTTGAACAAGGTTTATGAAGTAATAAAATAAACAAAAGTTATGTGTTAGTAAGTTAAAGTCTTTAGTTAAAAAGTTTCAGAGATTAACAAAAAAAAACAAAATTGCATGTCCTAACACCAAACTAATAAATAAAAAGTGAAACAATAAGACAAAACAAAACACCAACCCATTGAGACTGCTGTCAACAAAATATGAATAAACCAATCACATTGAGAGTTGAGATTTAGCCAATGCAAAGGACACTTTTAGGACAGTGGCAAAAACCGTTAATAAACGTAAAAACCGAGGTTGATAATTAACAGTAAGTCAGTACTTTCATGTTCGATAAAATAATAAATAAATTTTAATTTTATCTGTGGTGTCTTCTTCTTCTTCTTCTTCTTCACCCTTCTTCACTCACTCATCATCACTCCTACTCACAAATATATTTGTGACCGTTGTTGTTTTCTCCTCCTCCTTCTTCAACGCTCCACAGCTTCTTCTGATTGACCAATCACACCTGAAAGGTTTTGTCTCCTCTCTCTCTCTCTCTCTCTCTCTATCTCTCTCTCTGTCTCTTCCAAAAATCTAATCTTTTTTTTCTTCCGATTTGGGTCCCTCAACTTAGATGATTTTTTACCTTTCTTTATGAAACAAATGTGTTAAAAGGGTTTTAGATTTTTCTACTCTTTTTTTTTTTGCTCCTTCAAAGGAGCTCTTATAACGCATAAAGTTCTTGGCTTCATCATTTTGCTTTCAAGATTAATTTGGCATTTTATATGTATCTTGCGTCTGATTTGTGAATAATATACATTGAAAGACACAAAATTAGAGGAGTTTCGACTCTCAAGAACTCACAAATCATCGTTTAAGACAAATAACTGTCTTGTTTCTTTCAAATTAAGCCAACAAAACAAACAAACAAACAAGAATCTGAGAAACGTTATGTCTCTGTCTCTGTCTCTCTATTAATCAATGCTTTTTTCCCCAACTGTTTTCAAGCGTTTAATTACATTTACATGGTTTAAGAATCTGATATCTTGTTCTTAGTTTTGCAGTTTCTTCTCCCAACACATTGTGTGAGTTCTTGAGCTTTGTGGAATTGAAAGCATATAACATAAAGACTATTTAAAAGAGACAAATGGGATGTTCTCATTCCAAGTTTAATGACGATGAAGCTGTTCAGATCTGCAAAGATAGGAAACGTTTCATCAAGCAAGCAGTTGAACATAGGACCGGGTTTGCTTCTGGCCACATTGCTTATATCCAGTCTCTGAGAAATGTCTCAGATGCTCTTCGTGAATACATCGAAGGAGACGAGCCACACGAGTTCTTGTTGGACACATTTGTCACTCCAGTAAAGAGCAGCTCAGGCGGTTTCATCGAGGTATCTCCTCCTTCAAAAATGATTCAGAACGAGGCTGAGTCGAATTTGAATGTCAATTACTTGATGGCTAGTGGAAGCAGACCGGTTCGTGTTGAAGAAAAGCCTCTTTTGTCACCTGAGACTTTTCAAGTTGAGAGTTATGGAGCAGATAGTTTCTTTGGGATGAACTCACCTCAGCATAGTCCTGGATTAGGTGGTAGTCACAATATACCTCCTCCTTCGCCACAGAACTCTCAGTGGGATTTCTTTTGGAATCCATTCTCTTCATTGGATCATTACGGATACAGTTGTGATAACCAAAGTGGTATGGATGATGAGATGAGACGGCTAAAGCGGGTTCGTGAGGAAGAAGGGATTCCAGATCTTGAAGAAGATGAGTATGTAAGGTTTGAGCATCATCATAACATGAAAGCAGCAGAAGACTGTAATGGGGATAAAATGGGTCAAGAAGATGATGAAGTAAAAAATGTTAATGAGGAGTGCGAGACCGAGAACGTGAGGGACAAGAACTGCATTAAAACTCAAGAACGGGGAAGCATTGAAGTGACTACAGGGCATGTTGTTGGAGTTACCACAGATGATGCAAAAGGAGAGACACCTGGCTTTACTGTGTACATGAATCGAAGGCCAACGAGCATGGCAGAAGTTATTAAAGATCTTGAAGATCAGTTTGCGGTTATATGTACTGCTGGTAAAGAAGTCTCGGGATTGTTGGAAGCTAGTCGAGCTCAATACACATCTTCCAATGAACTCAGCGGTAAGACTATAATCTTCTTTGTTTCTGACTATATATATAATGGATGCGGTTCTGAAACTTCTTATTGATTGCAGCCATGAAAATGCTGAATCCAGTAGCTTTGTTTCGCTCGGGAGGCTCATCAAGATCGTCTTCCTCATCAAGATTCTTGATCAGCTCTTCTGGAGGTTCCAGGGCAAGTGAATTTGAAACCAGCAGTGAGTTTTCGGAAGAATCTTGTATGCTTTCAGGTAGCCATCAATCAACATTGGACCGTCTATACGCTTGGGAAAATAAACTCTATGATGAAGTTAAGGTAATCACTGAGACCTTTAACAGAAATTTTCAGTTCACTCTCTCTGTCTCTTGTTACCTGACTTGGATGTTGTGACAGTCTGGAGAACGGATAAGGATTGCATATGAGAAGAAGTGTTTAGCGCTGAGGAATCAGGATGTGAAAGGAGCCGACTCTTCCTCGGTTGATAAAACAAGAAATATAATCAGAGATCTACACACTCAGATCAAGGTCTCTATACACTCAATCGAGTCAATCTCTCAAAGGATTGAGACTCTTCGTGACCAAGAACTGCTTCCGCAACTTCTTGAGCTTCTTCAAGGGTATGTCAAAACATCTTTTCTTCTTGTTTCGTAAAACACACACGTTTCACTCTCTTTGACTGATAATGGCATGTTACAGATTAGCTCAAATGTGGAAAGTGATGGCAGAGTGTCACCAGATACAGAAGCGGACACTGGACGAAGCCAAGCCATTACTTGCAACCACACCTTCTAACCGTCACAAGAAGCAACAACAGACTTCACTACGGGAGATCAACTCTCAAAGATTAGCTCGGTCAGCGTTGCATCTCGTGGCTCAGCTTAGAAACTGGAGAGCCTGCTTCCAAGCATGGATCACATCTCAAAGATCCTACGTGCTGTCTTTAACCGGCTGGTTACTCAGATGTTTCAGATGTGATCCTGACCCAGACAAAGTCAGACTAGTGTCTTGTCCTCACCCTATCTATGAAGTCTGTATCCAATGGTCAAGGTTGCTCAACGGGTTGAACGAGAAGCCGGTGATAGACAAACTCGATTTCTTTGCCTCTGGGATGGGTGCAATCTATGCTCGGCAGCTTAAGGAAGACCCATCTACTGTAACAGATGGTTCGAGGAAGTACTCAGGACAAGAGAGCATGGAGCTTGTTGAAGCTGAAAAAGTGGAAGAAGAGAAGATGATGACTGCTGAGAAACTAGCTGAGATTGCAGTTAAAGTACTCTGCCATGGAATGTCAGTTGCAGTGAGCTCACTCGCTGAGTTTTCCATTAGCTCAGCTGATGAACACTCGAAGCTCGTTAACCATCCAGATGACACCATGCCAGAGCAAACTGAGATGTAATAAAACTTTTGGTGTTCTCAACTTCTCATTTTATTTATTTATTTCTCCATTGAGTTAAAGAAGTTTAGGATGTTAGGTTAGTTTTAATTAGATGGATGGCAATGTGTGTATTATTAAGACACATAAGAGCTAGTTTCAGTAAGACTTCCAGTTTGGGATCTGGTTACTAGGATTATAACATGCCATAAATTCTGATACACTAACCTCATCAGTATCAAAACATGTCTCATTTAGACTAAGATATCAAGAGTAGACTCAAAAAAGGTGAATCTTGTGTTCTCTTCTTACAAAGAAGTCAAGGAAAGAGAGATTGACATTACCGGTCCATTCGCAAAGAGAAGGCTTTTGGTATAGTCATTTTCGTTTCATCAGAACTGTTAGGGGTAGGCCCGTAACCTAGCAAAAGGCTCAGCCCATAAGAAGGCCCAAATAAACCTTCAGGAAGGGAAGGGGTATTTTGGTCTTTGTAATGGACGAACCAACACAGTTCCCTATAAAAGCAGGCGCACGGCGTTCGATCACGGAAGAGGAGAAAAAGACAAGGACAAAAGGTACGAATAGCAAGAACAAGGTTTTCACCCGTTGAAGGTTAGAAGCGAAGGATTCGAAGACTCGTCCGTCTAACTCGTCCATTCGAACTCGTTCATTACTTGCTAACTCGTCTAAGTTGTATTGTAACCCGTCTTTTGTGCTTCGACACCAATTAATAAAAGAAAACTTCGACCATCCTTTTACCGAACTTAAACATTCTAATTGTGACCGATTTGGACATCAACAAGAACTAGATCCTCCCATCATGGATAATTAAAAAAACAGTTGCGATAAACAGATAAGCTATAAATAGGAATTGAGCGCCAATTAAAACGGAAACTGTGCCAATTCGATCAAAGAAACAAGCAGCGGTTAGTCTTTTTATCCACGCACGGTCTTCCATGATCGGTCACTTTCGATGCGATCTAGATTGTGGAGAGTGGACAGAATCTTAGGAATTAGGATACTTTAGTTTATTTGCAATCCTCGTTTAGGGCTGGGCAAAATAACCGATAACCAAATAACCGACCGAAACCGAACCGAAAAAAACTAAACCGAACCGAACCGAAATTCTTCAAATACCCGAATGGTTAGTAAAAATCTATATCCAAACTAACCGAAACCGAACCGAACCGAACCGACAATTAAATGGTTAACCGAAATATCCGAAAACCTAGAAGATATCAAATATTATATACTTAATATTATGCAAAACTATAAAATAAACTTAAAATATAAATTATTTCTAGATTCAAAACAATTAAATATTTTAAATAATCAATATATGTAAATGTTATTATTTTGAATTTACAAAGTTAAATACTATTTTGTAAAATTGAATCAATATTTTTCCCTTTTTTGTATTTTTGTTATTGTATATTTGGTTAATTTTGGTTATATTCGGTTAGTTTTGGTTATATTTGGTTTATTTGGTTAATGTTAATATAATTTATGTTAGTTATGGTTATTTATTTAAATAACCAAACCGAAACCGAACCGAAAGAAACCGAACCGAACTAAACCGAAATTTCATAAATATCCAAATGGTTACTATATTACTATATCCAAAATAACCGAAACCGAATACAACCGAACCGAAACCGAATGGTTAACCGAATGCCCAGG
Organism: Camelina sativa; assembly: GCF_000633955.1. NCBI lineage: Eukaryota > Viridiplantae > Streptophyta > Magnoliopsida > Brassicales > Brassicaceae > Camelina > Camelina sativa. The sequence continues at coordinate 5,786,067 of NC_025695.1, read as the reverse complement.
CCTATCCTCGTTGATCATCTTATGACTTATAGAGTTTGGATAGTCCAAATTCTGTTATTAAACCATATAACACTAACTAATTATGGCCCATTAAAACTGACGTCAAATTAAAATTACGGCCCATTACAACCACTAGCAACAATTCTCCAAAATGTAATTCTATATTCAAAAATTCAAAGGGACCCTTTGTCATAGGCCATGAATAGTAATTAGTTTTAGATGGTTTTTTGGTTTTTAGATTTTAGATTTTAAATTTTGGTTTCTGATTTCTTAATTTTTAGTTTTTACTATTGAATTTAAAATTAATAAATAAAAAATCAAAAACTCAAAAATTAAAAATGTTCTCGTTGAAAATAATATTTTTTTACAAAAACCACAAATTATGGTTTTTAGTTCTCTTTGAAATTGCAAGAAATCACCCAAAAACTAGTTTCTCTAAATTCAAGGGAATCTATTTTTTGAAAATCTTGATTGGTAAAAAAATAGATTTTCAGAAAATCAAAATCCAAAAACTACTTAAAATCTAGTAAACATTCAAGGCCCTAATCTAATCGTGAGATTTTGGCAGGTTTGAACTTGCAAAACACTAGCTATGTACTGTATATCTTTAAAAACTTGCATCAAGCTTTAAAAATTATATTGCGAGGTACGTTAACTAGTAATGTTGCAATCCTTTCTCTTTGTTGGTCAACTATTACAAACCTTTTTAATTCATTATTCAGTCTTATATGATATTATTATGTGTTTATGATAGATATGGTTTCCATCTAGCTAGACGAAACCAGGTTTAAAGTAAAGGGCCAATGCCATGTTTTACAATGGATCTATAAAGCCCTAATTTTTCAATTCACAAGCTGGGAAATGGTGTACGGAGTAGCTATGGTTCCGTTATACGCTGCGTTAGCCACCACTACATTAATAATTTCCGTGGTATGCACGTTATCCCAGAATATGTATGTGTTTCGGTCTGGACAAACGGGTTTGTTCGCCGCACAAAGTTCTTCCCCCGGATCAACCGTACAGCAACTCCTATCGCCAACCGTAATCCCTACAATTTTTCAAATGAATGATTACAGCAGCTTCTTGATCAAATTACTCTTATAAAAAACAATGCGTTACGTTTTTTTCTAAGTATAGAATTACCTAGAGCAGCGAAATCTTCAGCATTTCCAGAGAAGGTATCAACATAAGTGTACTTAGCTCCAGATTTTTTGTTGAATTCTGTGACTAGGGCCTTGAGGTTAGTGTTGAAGATACTCGCTGCTTGGTTCACTTCTTCTGCGCAGCCAGTGCCGCCACCGAGGGTAGCAACAACCCGTGGCGTACATCCTATCTTACCGATACTGAACAAAGCTACATTCTTCGCTCCTAATGTGTACAATTGCTACACATTCAAATAAACATATATATGCATGCCACAGTTATATATAGATCTAAACATTATATAAAGATGATTACATTTAGGGTTGTTTGTTCCGTCTCGTCATACTATACTTACCAGCAAATAGATACGGTAGCGGCGTATTAGAGATCGAGCGAACTGGTCAGGATTATATAGACGACGAGCAACTGTAGGAGGCGACAAGAAGTAGTTGTTTAGGTAATCGTTGCTTCCTATGCTGATTGTGTATAGACATTGCTCTAATCGACTCCGTGGCACCAGCGCTTTTATGATCGCCGACTGGTGGTTCTCTACTTGCTGTCTCAAAGTGATTCGCTCACCCTATCAGTATTTTCAAGATTTAGTTCTATTAGACATGGGACATGTTAAGTAGTATATTTATTATTTGGGTGGGGTTATTACCATATTTTCGCTGGTTTCTTCACGGATACCGCCAGCACCGGAAGCATAGTTGAGTCCGACGTTAGCTTGTGCCTGTGATGCTCCGGCGAACGGTGGAATGTAGTCATTGAAACCCACTAGCTCAGCTAGAATAAAAATAGTCTAACTTTGTTAACACTAAAAACAGAACGGTTGTACTGTATATTAATCTGTTAGCTTTGATTTTAATCATTTTATCGTAACCTTTTTAATACTGCTCAATATTACAACAATAAATTTTAGTACCAAATACTTTTTTTTTTGTCTTTCTGGACAAATTATTAAGTTTGACTGAAGTTTTTGGAATCCTTCAAATTTTGTGGTATATATGTTTAAATTTTTAGGATTTTGGTGATAATTTTAGAAATATAACATAAAATGTTGTATTTATTTAGATTTAAGTATTTAAAGTTTAATTAAAAATTTTAAAATATGTTTTAACAATAAAGACTACAAACATATCTTGAATCAGAAAAGTTTTCCATTTTACTGGTCAAAGAATAAAAAAAAAAGTTCATATACAATTTAATAATACTAACAAATATCTTTATAATTTATGGAATTCTTTTTTTCTAAAGGAACCTTGTCATGCATGATCTGCTATATGATGACATAGTACAGTAGTTAGTTGCTAATCGAGTAATGTAAGAAAAAATGGAATTTTGTCTAACTAAAATCAAGAAAGCCGGTATGAAAACTAACCGATAACGTCTGGAATATTCCGACCGTTGCTAAACCGACCGGTAGGACCTTGGGGGAAATCTATACCATAAGGTAAATAGTTGACCTTTGCCAAGGTGTTCAAGGCATTGTTGTTACCGTTGTCGAAGACAGAGTCTCCAAACACGAAGTAACACGGCGCTTGCTGTCCATGCACCGCTGGTGCGACCACTGCGGCTGCTAACACGGTGGCCACTATAAACCACAATGCCTTGGACTCTCCCACGACCATTTTTAGGCAAATCGGATTATACGAAAAATGAGGAGAGAGAAAGCTAGCTTGATGAGAGAAAAAGAAAAGGTTGGCTATATATATGGACGAGATTTGCAACTCTAGATGGTTAGTTACTTACTTAGATGGATTGCTTCGAAAATTAAGAAACTATGCCACTATATATAGCATGAGGCTGAGTGAATTAAGGGAGACTTGGAAATTTATATTTTTTTTTCTTTGCATGAATTAAGAGGCTTCCTTTTAATTATCATTATCTATATGAGGTGGACGTGTTGATTATATATTTTCGTTTTTCTTTGCATAAATTAAGATTGATCTAATTCTTTTAGAAATTATAATCAATCTATCTGATTTAATATACATGTAAATTTAAGCCTCCAGTCAAAATATTGATTATTATATCGAATGTATTTTTAAGAGCAAATTTATACAAAGAATACGCTAGTTTCAGAAAGCTTTACATAATACAGTAGTAAAAAGGAAAAAAAGTAAATAGATTTTAAAAAAAAGTGTTTTTCAATATGCAATCTTTGATCTGGAACAAACTGCATTACGACATACATCTCAATTTGTATACGAGAACCTTCAAAAAGCTTACTACGTACAACAGTAGGACTATCCTAGACGGTAGATCTAAACAATTTGACCAGCCACTGAATCGAAACGTCCAATTTTTTAAAAAAGAACATATATTATCAATTGGAGTTTAATGATTTATAGAAATACGTGCACGTAATATATGTTTCAAACATATACATCAGCAATGATTAACTTCTAACAAATGGAGGAGAATATGTAAATTATTCTAAAATATTTAGGTTTGGATTAAATTGTTTGTAAACAATAAACAATATGTATTTTTTGCCAATAAATATTAAACACAAATTCAGAAGAAAAAAAAATACAAATATTTAAAAATACAAAATAAATAAGCAGTACGTTATGAAACTCAAATAACTACAAACTCTTCTCTTGACTAAAAAAGTGCCAAGACAAAATCTCTCAAACTAAACAAGCCCATGCAAAAAGTTTGGTTAAGATATGCCAGATTCCACCAAATGCGAATGAAACCTAACCATACATTCATTCATCTATATCTCTCAATATTAATTGTAGTGTATGTACAATGTATATAAAAGTTTATTTTGCAAAAAGAGTAAGTAAGATATATATATATATATATATATTATAATCGTTTAAGAATATAAAAGAAAATGACATATTGAGTTAGCTAATTGGTAAATTATCATAAAGGGTTACTAAAATGCCGTATTAAGAAGGTTATACCGTATACTCAACATACAATATGTTTATTCTACTATATGCAAATTAAATATAACATCCCCTGTTTTATGTTCGGTAAAATAATAAAAACAGATCTGTTTTGAATGAGTTGGCCATTAGCCCCTTCTTTTTGTCAACTTGTTGTAACTTGTAAGTTGTAACCATAAACTTTGATAGACGTACGACTTTTCATTATCGATTTGTCTCAGTGATGATGTAACTGTAGTTCTTTATATTTAGAGATGGCCCAGATGATATTACACTGATAGAAACATCAATGGAAGAAAAGAGATTATAGAAAATAGATAACATGTGAGTGGCCCTAAACGATAATATGATTAACCATCTCCATTGTTAACACTCAACCAATTTTATAATTTGTAGATGGATGATAACACACATTTTCCTTTTATAGAGGTCATTGTAATAATTCCTTTTTTTGGGGGTCAAAATGTTACTATAATTAAGCCTAAGAAGTGTTTCTTACGAAAAGTCTCGCGAATTTAATTATCTAAACACCCTAGTACTATAATTAGATTCAAGTTGATCACACAATTTTATCATGTTAATTTAAAGTCTTCTTAGTTATGATGACTTTAGAGTTGACTATTGAAAAGACAATCTTTTAAGTTTACTTTTAAAAAGAAACCACACCCCACTAGTAATCTTTTGGTTACTTTTTAAAACAGAAAACCTTTGGTTTAATCAATTTAGAAATACAAAACCGAATTAACCAAAATTCACTGAACAAACCGATTAATCCAATTTTTTTTAGTAACTTCGGTTTAATTCGGCCAAAAATCTAACTAACCGAACTAACCGAACCGAATGACAAATATTTCGGAAGGTAGGGCGAAAAAATTAACAATCAAAGGTCGGAACTTTCGAAGGTTTTAGTATCCGTCGCCGTCGATTTGTTTGTCGGTCACCGGTAGGGTTTAAGGTGTCTCTCATACACTCTCCTTTTAATTGCCACCTTATATAATCAAATCACTCTTCTTCTTCTTCTTCTTCTTCTCCTCTAACCCAATTCACTAGACGGACCTTGGAAGATGAAAAGGAAAGGTACGAGTCCGAAGCAATCTAAACCCTCGAAGAAGACGAAGAAGAACCGTAAAACCAAAACCCATCAAGTTGATGATTCTCCGGTTGAGTTAGTAGTAGAAACTAAACCGTGTGACCAAACCGAAACGGTTACGGAGGTTATTGCTGAAGAGCGTCAATGGAAGAACCTTGAGCTTATACTTTCGTTGCAGAGCAAAGAATTGAGCGAGCAAGAGTAAGTTGCTACTTTAATTTCGTTAAAGTTTGTGACTTTGGATAACATTTGCAAAAAAAGTACCATTTTTTTTTAGTACTCTGCTTAACATTTGTGAAATTTTTAGCTTTGTTGTTCTAATTGAATTGGGAGACAAAGCAAATGTACTTAAAGGAATATGATGATTTGCAGGAAGGTGGAATTGGCTTACAGTTTTGTTAAAGGTTATGGAGGAGAAAATGGAACTGACGAGGGTGAAGAGTGTCAAGCGGTTAATATATCGCGGCCGATTGTGTTTCTCATCGACTGGATCATGTCACTGTTGATTTCTAAAGAAAAAAATCATTCCCTGACGGGTGAGTTTGATTCTCAACCAGCTTTGGACTTCAGGTGTTGGGATATCTTCAGCTTCTGCTTGAAGCAGTCATCAATCTTGGGCGTCTCTTTTAGTTTGCCAAGAAACCTTTTAAACGCTATTAGGGTTTTCATGGAAAATGTTTTAGCTGCACTGAACAGGTCTTTATATTCGGAGGTCGATTTCCGCAATGGTGAAGGTTTTAAAGTTTACAGCTCTGTGGTTTATTGTCTAGGCTTGTTGTTTTCATCCAAAAGTAGCATGTCCAGCGACAATTTAGACTTGTGGATTCCAACTGTTGAACCAGTTCTGATGCTCACGCGTAAAGTTCTTGCAGAGAATATGAAGGATAGTCTTGGTGATAGGTATTTTCTTCAGCTCTCTTGTTTGGTTCTTGAGCCATTCTCTAAGTTCTTGATGACCCATCCAAATACTAAGAGGAACGGGAAGAACGGGTTTCGTGATTTTCTGGACAAGCTTTTTAAGCCATTCTTGGATGTGTTGGGTCTATTAAACCTCAGCGAGGACAAGCACGCGGATATGGAAACAACCTTGCTGAAGTTGATTCAAGAAATATTATCTCTGGCTTTGTTCCATTCAGCTCATATTGATGGGTTCTTAGGTCTGGGCGGAGCGAAAAATATGGTGCAAAGCTATCATCGGCATTTCTTTGTTAAGTTCGAGAATATGTTATTTATGAAGGAGGAGTTGGAGCTGAACTGTATGGGGTCATTGTTTAGGTTGTTTATTAACAGAGTGATAAAACAACAAGGAGATTCAAATCAGTTGCAGGAAGGCATGACGACAACGGCCTCAACTGCCGGACAAGCAGAAAGGCCATGGAAGCTGCAAGACACAGCTAGTGTCAGTCATTGCACAAGTGCCCTCCGCCTGGAGACACGGAAATCACTTTTTGATTTCTTCCTGCATCTTTTGGGACCTATATTACTCAAGGTCGATGAATATAAACAATCTTTCTCTGAAATGGCTCCTCTATTGGCTGATTTATGTTGTGTTATTAAAACAGCTAATAGTTTGCTGTTCCACTTTGCTCATGAGCGAATATATGTGAAGACAGAGGATGCATCTGGAGGAGCTTGCTCTGTTTTTTTCAAGAAGATCTTCGAAACAATAGTTTCAGTTGCTTCTCAGTTAAAAATTCATTATCCATATAATGATGCGTCAGAGATGCATGTTTTGTTAGCCAAGGAGCTAGTAACTGCAATAGGCTACCTGTTACAAATTGAATACGAAGTCATTGAGAGTGATTTAGTTACTTTGTGGCTAATCATTCTCTCTTTCCTGGAGTTTAGTAGTTTTTCACCAGAGAATTCAGAAGACGACTGCCCGTTGACGTCATTGTTACTTGGTCTTGGATGTCAGCTGATAAATCTATATAGTGACCTACGCCAGGTTTGTCAAAAATTTATCCCTTTGAGTGGTTGTCATGTTGTTATTTTCCTTCTGAAGAATGCTAATTTTTCCCTGATGATGTAGGTAAGTGTTGCTGTAGTTTCCCTGTGCAAAGCTGTAAGGCTTGTGATACCTGTTGTAACACCTGCTGATGGTGATAATGATAAGATGATCGACGCTGGAGAGCTTCTTCTAGCAACTGTGTTCCCTTTAGAAAGAAGTGAAAAATCAGTGGAAAAGCTCTTGACATCTCAAGATTTAAGACTTGTGATACATAGAGCTATTAAAGTGATACCAGAAGGCCAAGCAAGTGGTTGTATCACGAGCTTGGCAACAGATTTATCAGAAACCATGATGTGGATAAAAGAAGTTTGTTGCTCAACAAGTGCTGGAGCACAAGATGGACCAGTGGCAGCATTCTTGGCCGTATCTTTGTCTGATATATATTCACTTATTCTCGACTCACTAACTATTACAACAGGTAATAGTATCCCTGTTGGCCAGTCCATGAAAGATCTGCTGGACCTCATCAGTCCATCCTTAACTCATCTGGTTTCTTCAGACTCAGATTGCATTGAAAATTTCTTTTCTGCTGTCACGGAAATGCGTTTGGACATTATAATGGCTAAAAGGAAGAGAGCGACCTACAGAAAGTCTGTGCGCTTGTTTATTGTTTTTATCTTGCGTATTTACATGTCTTCCAGAAGCTTATATAGGCAGGTGACTAGTCTTATGCCTCCCAAAAAACAAAAAGATATGGCTAGTATTAAGGGCGACTCTGTTGCAGCTCGTTGCGGAAGTGATTGGATAAAAGAGAAAAGCTGGAATTATGAGGGCTATTTTTCATTGATCTCTCAACCTTCAGCTTCCATTGTCGACATCATTAAACACATTTCCGCTATTTACCTGAAGGGTGACAGTGCAGATTGCTGTTTGCTGATATATTTATTGTATAGAGTCACTCTTCAGAGACTTGTTGATTTGAACAGGCACATCAAATCACTTGATTATGTGTCACAGATAAGTGATAATCAGGTACATGGTACAATGCTCAAGCATGTATCAGTTCTTAAGCTTGAAGGAGAAGAGCTTACTGATTTCCTTTTGGGTAACAACATCATATCAGGATTTGCTGATGTTGGAACTTTTGAAATGATAGAAGACACTGATCAGCGGATTCTCAGGTTTTCTGGCATCAACCGAAAGTGTTTGCCTGCTTTGCGTTTGTGGCTTCTTAGCCAGCATATTGATCTTTGGTGCCCCCATGCAGGAAAAAAGAAATTGAAGAATTTTCTGTCTCAGCTAATAGGTAGTTCTGTTCCGTCAATATTGAACGGAGTGGGTATGTCTACTCCTGACTGGGAGAATAATGTAGACAACGGCAGTCAAAAGAAGAAATTACGGTTGGAACAGTTCTCGTTAAGACTTCTTTTTGATTCAGTACTTTATGAGCATGAAGTAAGTCATCTTTCTTTGGTGCAAAATTATCCTTTTCAATTTTTACTTCGGATCTTTAAGAGCTTATATCCAGATATTTATTTGAGTTTTTCGATTAGTTTGTTCGCAGATATCTGGCGCCGAGTTTCTCTCACGTACTGAAAACGACAGCAGAAGTTTTTTTCATGGAATTTACTGAAGAAGTTAACTTTGATTCACCGTCAGATTGGTCGGAGGTGTTAATCTTGCTTGAAAAGGCAATTGCCAATTTACCGGGAAAGCTTCAATCAGAAGCCTTTCTAGAAGCACATGTGTCACAGGTGGACAATCCGAAGTTCACAGCTTGTCAAAATTTGCTAAATCTTTTATGTGGGATGCCCAAGGAGTATATGAATAAGAAATCATTCCAACTTCATGCAAGTTATGTTCTCGACCTTGAGAGGTAACTATTAGTATATAGCATATGCTTTTTCTGTACGTTTACTGCAGTAAGTCGTGTTGCTTACCCTAAATTTCATTGGCAAATATCTCTTGTAGGTTTATAGTTTTCAGCATGTTGAGATGTTTGAACAAGCTGTCTCCGGGTGATATGCAAAACCTTTTCAGCCTGTTCATCACTTGCAGAAAAACTTTGAAAAGTATTGTTATGGTTTCTTGCGACAAGGTGCTAGGAGCTTCCAAGTTACCTTTATCAAATAGTTCGTTGTTGGCTTCTTGGCTTTTCAAATCAGCACAAGCTGTGGTAACTTGTCAAGTGAGATTTAGGAATGATTTTACAGGAAAAGCAAGGGACGCTCTCTTTTCTTTGATGGATCACACATCATATACGTTTCTAACCGTAAGTAAATATCAATTCAGCAAGGCACTACCGTTGTCTGATAAACAACTCATTTCATCAGAACTTTTGGACGGAGCTGGACAAGGGGACCTTATATTTGAGAGTTTGACAGAACAGGCAGAAACTTTACTAAATGCTTTGAAGGTTACCTTTAGGGATGAGGAAACTGCCTTTGAATGTGAGACGCTGATACTGAACAAGTTAACACCTATATTTTCTTCTTTTAGTGGATTGTTGTGGGGATTAGCATCTGCAGTGGGTCACAGAGATATGGATAAGAATCATCAAAACACAAAACTGAAATGGAAATCAGAACAATTCTCGAAGCTTTCCCGCATTATCCGTGTGCTTAGCAATTTTTTTGAGGTTTTTGCACAGTGTCTGTTTTTCAGTGGTGATTGGCTGCGGGAAATCCAAACCAATATTAACTGGACCAGCTTGTTTGATGGGACCGAGGGTTCAATTGGTATGTGTGGTGACGTGGTAGAGACTACTGATGTGAAAAAGAAAATTATTGAGAGCATGATAAAGGGTGATACTTCGGAAAAAGTATTGGCACTCAGGCATCTGTTAATTGCTTCTGCTGCTATCCTAAGGCTAAATCTGCAGATTGATGGCATTACCTTCTCACCTACATTTGTCTCTATTCTCACAGGCATTTCAAATGATCTACTGTCTGAATTCGCAGATATGAGCGAGGTGCCGTTTGAATTCTCATTTATTTGGTTGGATGGTGCAGTGAAAGTTCTTGAAGAACTAGGGAGCCAATTATGCTTATCTAACCCTTCATTAAACCAAGATCTGTATTCAAAGTTGATTGAGTTGCACCTGAAGGTGATTGGGAAATGCATATCACTACAAGGAAAAGAGGCCACCTTGGAATCTCACGAGACAGGATTTGGTACTAATGCAATCCATGCGAAGCAACTGTTATTAGCAAAAAATCAGTCTCACGGATTGCACTGGTTGGATGAATTAAAACAGAGGCTTAGGATGTCATTTATAGTTTTTATACATAGTTCCTCAGAGTTACACTTATTTTCTGGAGTACAGGCTATAGAAAGATCACTAGTTGGAGTATGGGAAGTGTGCCCAGCTATCTATTGCATACAGACTGGAAACAGAGATGGGGGCAGAATCTCTGAAACCGCCGCTGCTGGTCTTGACTGTCTGGACCTAATTCTA
>NC_025695.1:5757216-5774210 GCF_000633955.1 Camelina sativa | reverse complement strand
TTTATTTTCTTCACAAATGCAGTTGTTGGCAACGAAGGTGCCAATTCTCCGGATGCTGGGTCAGTAATTCTCATGTGTGTTGAAGTCTTGATAAGAATAGCAGGGAAACACGCTTTGTTTCAGATGGATTCATCACACATAAGCCAATCCATACATATTCCCGGAGCAATTTTTCGAGATTACCTTCGGATAATACCAAGGGTGGGATTCTCGGTTCTAGATGGAAATTTGTTATGTCAGGATGATGAGCAACACGATCTGTTAGGAAGCTCAAAAGATCTTCAAGTAGACCAGAAATTCTCGATGAGCCTGTATGCTGCATGCTGCCGACTATTATATACAGCTGTTAAGCATCATAAGAGGTAAGTAGATTTTTATTTTGCTTACTCACAGAGTCCTGTTAAACTTCACTATCTTAGAACTGATCTGATTTCGTGCTGTGAATATCAACATCTAGTGAAACTGAGGGGTCCATTGCTACCCTCCAAGAATCTGTCTCTGCGCTNTTCCTCAGAGTTACACTTATTTTCTGGAGTACAGGCTATAGAAAGATCACTAGTTGGAGTATGGGAAGTGTGCCCAGCTATCTATTGCATACAGACTGGAAACAGAGATGGGGGCAGAATCTCTGAAACCGCCGCTGCTGGTCTTGACTGTCTGGACCTAATTCTAGAACATGCCACAGGTAAAAAAACGTTTTCCGAAAGCAATCTAAGTAAACTTGATGTTAATAGTTGTAATAGTGAATTTACAGTAATGAAACGAATCTTGCTGCCATTTCTTGCCGTTGGATGATGTGTAGTATGATTCAGACACATTGTGAATCCAAATTTTGTTATTTTTGCTTAAGGTATCAATATTGTCTGTTATGTTTTGTAGGTCGCAAACGTTTGAATGTGGTTAAAAGGCACATCCAAGGCTTAATATCTGCAGTGTTCGGTATCATGGCTCACATGCAGAGTCCATTTATTTTCTTCACAAATGCAGTTGTTGGCAACGAAGGTGCCAATTCTCCGGATGCTGGGTCAGTAATTCTCATGTGTGTTGAAGTCTTGATAAGAATAGCAGGGAAACACGCTTTGTTTCAGATGGATTCATCACACATAAGCCAATCCATACATATTCCCGGAGCAATTTTTCGAGATTACCTTCAGATAATACCAAGGGTGGGATTCTCGGTTCTAGATGGAAATTTGTTATGTCAGGATGATGAGCAACACGATCTGTTAGGAAGCTCAAAAGATCTTCAAGTAGACCAGAAATTCTCGATGAGCCTGTATGCTGCATGCTGCCGACTATTATATACAGCTGTTAAGCATCATAAGAGGTAAGTAGAGTTTTATTTTGCTTACTCACAGAGTCCTGTTAAACTTCACTATCTTAGAACTGATCTGATTTCGTGCTGTGAATATCAACATCTAGTGAAACTGAGGGGTCCATTGCTACACTCCAAGAATCTGTCTCTGCGCTTCTTTATTGTTTGGAGTCGGCAGGAAATAAATTGGGCAATTATGATTCATGGGAAGTGGAAGAGGGAATTAGATGTGCTTGTTTCCTCCGGAGGATCTATGAAGAGGTACGTCACTGCATCTACCATTTCTTCCTTTTGGGTTTGAGAATGTAAAACCTATTTCTGTTTTTAACAATCTTGTAAACTCTTAAGGTGTCAACTAAGTTTAGAATATTTGTTTCTACAACTGTGTCTCATTTTTGCTCTAAAACCAACTGGATTGCAGCTAAGACAACAGAAGGAGGTCTTTGGACAGCATTGTTTCAAGTTCTTGTCAAGTTACATATGGGTTTCTTCCGGTTATGGACCTCTTAAGACGGGTCTCAAAAGGTACCCTTTCTCTCTCTTCTTACATATACTCCAGAAATGGCTTAATGGTGTTTGTCCTCAAGTATAATGATGCCACCAGCATAAATAGATAAGAGTTAATTGATTTTACAACTTTTGCAGGGAGGTAGATGAAGCTTTAAGACCTGGTGTGTATGCTCTTATAGACTCTTGCTCACCTAACGATCTTCAATATCTCCATACAGTATTTGGTGGTAAAGACCTTTTCTTTTTTCTTACTTGTCACATCATTAATGTTCTAATAATGCTAGAATAGGTTTTGGACATAATTTGTTTGTCTCTGGTCTTTCTTTGTTATTCTGCAGAAGGTCCTTGTAGAAACTCTCTAGCAACCCTGCAACAAGACTACAAGCTGAATTTCAAGTACCATGGAAAAGTCTAGAACAGTCACAAATTAGTTTTCTGCTTTTCTTGTTAAAGTTGTAAAGTTGGGCATTCTCTAGAGTCTCTAGACCACCAGACTGTGGTCAATTTTGTTCTTATTGCATTCCTTTATGAAAATTACAATAAAATCCAAACCATGTGTTTTTCCTAATATGATAATGATGATGTTTCACAAAACTGTTCTTAGATATTAAAGAAAATTATAATAATCTGTCTTCATTAAAAATTAGACTACTCAATGGAAGCAAACAAAAAAAAAAGTAAAAACTTAGATATCTTAAGACTTTTAATTTGCGCAATTAATAAATGTCTTAAAAGACTTTTGAAGTATGAAGAATTGTTTGGCAGACTCTTGCCTTTGCGTTGTCTTTGCGTTGAAAGATGGTAATGGTTTATGTCAAATTGTGATTTTTTTTGTTGTTGTTAGAGAGAATATGTAATCGATAATAAAAACATGACTTACGCTAACCATATATATATTTGATTCTTGTCTGCCACTAAACCATCACATTCTTTGCTAGGAACTTATAAATAATTAACGTTTTATTATTAAACAAGATATTTCCCAACGATTGTCAAACCATGTAGTAACTCCGACGATTCTCGGCGGCCCCGACAATAAGTTTCCACGGTGCCAGCGGCTTATACATACAATGGTCGTTGTGGATGAAATTGACCAAGTCATTGTCCTTCTAGTCGAATCCATCATATAATATTGGGAGCCGAAAGTGTGTACTTGGTCGGTTTTTTATATTTGTCATTATTTTTATTCTGAGATATAAAAATTTAGTTTGATGTATACATTTCTTGAAACTTAAAAGACAACATAATCATTTATTCTCTTACCCAAAAAAGAAACATTCATTATCTCCGCCCGCGTAATAAAATCTTATTGCTGATTTTGTACTATCTCGATATATATAGATTGTATCGTCAGCTTTGTAAAGTACACGATTGATATACGAGAAGAGTAAAAAAAAAGAATTTTTTTTTTTGTTGGTATAAACAAAAAAGTATCGATTGTATAAAGTTTTTGTATTGCTATTATTTTGAGACGGTAAAATGTCATTACGATACGTGCCCAACCCTAAACTAACACCACAATTATTGAGCACATTTATGATTTATATATCCTAACGCACATGAACAAGGTGGAAACATATTATAATTTGGGAAATACTCTATATTATATTATGTTCATTTTGGTAATCCCGGCAACGAACGTTTATGCTAACTGTTTATAACTTTACTCATTATCTGATTAATATATAAGTTTTCTATGATTATCTCTGTCTAGTTGTGGACGTGTAACTAATCATATATTTATCAATTTAGAAGTTTTTGTTTTACTTTTCCTGATATGTGTGAAAAACTAGGATATATTTTTAGCCAGAACTTATAAAGCCTTTAATTTGACCCGATCACAAGTAATGCACGTATAGTCACGATTTGAAGTAAGAAGCAAATGGGAAAATTGTATTTTGACCAAAGTACGAAACTATACATACCAAGTTACCAACACGCAGTGAAATCTATAGATAAAGTGGTCCTAATTTCTGAAAAAGAATATTCCTGTATTCCATCTTTCTGTCACTTTTCTTATCTGTTGTTACATTTTCCATTAAAACAATAATTTTTTCTGACTATATTCAATTGGTTTTCCCTATTTTTTCCTCTATAATAAAAATATTTATAATAGAGGTGAGTTTTACTACAAACCACCTCTATTTATAGAGAAACCCTTTATAAGAAAAAAAATAATGTTCTTTTATAAATAGAGCAAAAAATAGCAATTTCTATTTTAGAAGTGAGAATAGAGGTGGATTGCAGTAAAATCCACTCCTATTATAGAAGATCTCTATTATAAAAGAAAAAATAAAGGACCATTAGAGATACTCTATTAGAAAAATAAAATCATAAATCTTGTTTTTTCTTTAATCCTTGATGAATTTGATTTAAAATTCTCATAATAGGCTGCAAACCTACACATATTGTATATGTGTGGTTTAGCAATGTAGTGATAGTTACAAGAAAAAAGTTTTTTTTTGGTCAATATATAAGTAAGAGAGTGATATTATTATTAGAGATAATAACAAATTGTTTAGATTTTAATGGGATGAATAACATTCCAGAATATGAAAAAAAAGCATCCGAGAATATGAATAAAATTATAGTTCAACATTAGAGAACTTAGACTCGCAAAAAACATGAATCATACCAAACTGTTTTCTTTATATTATTTTTAATTACACGCTTTGTTTTGTGAAAAATTGATTTTTTTCGTTTTAAGAAAATAGGTTTCATTGTTTAATAATATATATTTTTATCTACTCCATATTAATTAAAATAGATGTCAAATAAAATATGAATGAATTAGTGTTGGCAAGACAATTAAACTAAATCAAACAAAATTTAATTCACATAAATACTTGCAAAATAAAATGGATTCAAAGAAGTTAATTATTAAATGTTTTTAATATTTATGAGAATTAAAAAAATGAATCCTTATGAAACAAAGGAAATATATATATATATATTGTTAATCAAGGGAATATATTTTAAGATAGAAAAAAATATTAAGTACAACTCATGTAAGACACCCCTAAGCAAAAAATAATAAACTACTTATCAAAGATTGTTCAATTTAATAAAATGATCAGAAAGTAGTCAACTTTTTGCTGCCAACTAAGATTGGTCTAAATTAATCACCTAAAGAAAGCTATTTAATCAACCTAAGACTTTATTTTCTTTCTCTAAACTCATATAACAAACCCATTTCATTTGTAATCAATCATCAAAAAGCTTGAAACTAGTATTATTTGTTAAACGAAGAAGACCGGAAAAAATAGAGAGAGAAAATAAAGGTATGACAAAACAGCCTTAAAGTTAAAGGTAAATAGTACCTTTTGNTTTTTTTTTTTTTTTTTTTTTTTTTTTTTTTTTTTTTTTTTTAATACTATAAACTAATAATTACGTTCATAAACCTTAACCTTAATCGGAATTAGTAACGGCATCAGGCGCATAAGAAAAAAAAAAGTTATAACGTTATGGAAAATAACAAATTTGCTTAGCTGTAAAAAAAAATAAAGAGATGTGACCATATATTCGTTGTGAGTTTTAATTACATATCTAAAAGAGATTAATTGTTTTGATTAAAAAAAAAAAGAGGAAGAGACTGAATTTTACTGGGATTTGTTGTTATTAACCTGAGGTTATATGTAGTCAAAAACATTAATTAGTGGATCGGTATCAAAACTAAATTTTACTATTATTTGGGTTATGTTTGCGCCAAATCTCTTCTATTCATTACAACACTGTTTTTAATATGGTTCAGAAGTGGTAACGACATTAAAAAAATCACCAAACAAAGAAGAAAGAAACCGTAAAAAAAACTTTCGATTTTTATTATATCATCCAAATTAAAGGTCTGATTTTTTTTTTTTTTTTTTCTAGTCGTAGAGTTGAATTTTGTATAATGAGAAAGAAATTTTTTACAGTTGATGTGTTCTCTTTCTCCTCTCTCTGGGTGTTTGGGTTAGTGATAAGCACGCCTGGCTTCTCATCATTCCCTCCAACCTCTCTCTCTCTCTCTCTCTCTCTCTCTCTCTCTCTCTCTGTCTAAAAGACTTCAATTTTGTTTAGTATCAGTTTCTCTCTCTAAATAAAGCTTTCAATTCAATTCTCTCTCTTTCTCTTTCTTTCACTTTTCTTTTTTCCTCTGCGTCTCTGCTGTTGTTGTTCATCTCCCTGAGGAGAAGACATTTTTTTGACTACAAAGTTTGTGTTTTTATTTTTTGTTGATTTTTTTTTGGTAATCAGATTGGATCTGGGCTTGGAGCTGAATAGTAGATTTGTGTAAGGTATATTACTGAAAACGTATTTGATTATTTCAGTTTCTGGGTTTTTTTTTGTATGATGGATTTATCTTTGATTGGAAGAAGAGTTCCATTGATCTGATTGGTTTCTGAAATTTCCATGTAGATAAGTTATTGATTAGTTAAGGCAAAAAAAGGTTTAGTTTTTAATTAGTGAGATAGATTTGTGTGAGAGAGAGCATCAATCCTTGAGCTTTATTTTATCTTTGGGTTTTTGTGATGTTTGTTTATTTGAAATGTTGGGTTCGGTGAGTATGTTTGTATAATGATGATGTTCAATGGGAAATGTTCTTCCTTTTTTTTCTTTTCTCGTATCTCTGAGTTTTGCTTTGGTTTCATCTATTTTTAATCCGTGTTGGTCCTGGGGAGTTGGAACTTTTACATAAACCCTACTTCCAATGTAACATCAATTTCAGTGTTTTACCTAGACCCCTAATGCCCATTTTGACAGTGATTGACTTGAGATGAATGATGTTGACTCTTTGTGGATTCTGTGACTTGTACGTTTACATGAGAAATTTTTTGATTTTCTTTTTTTATTCTTTCTAATTGGTTTCTGGTCTGGTCTATCTATCAGCTGGATCCAATCTGAACTATGCATTGTGTTACAACAACTCTCTTTTTTCCATTCCTTGTATTTGCCTTGTCTGCGATTACATGTCTTCTTTTTTTGATAGAATTGGTTTGCATTGCTCTTGTCTCATAGGTTTTTATTAGTCTTCTTCTCTATCATTGCTGCGGCGTTCGTAAGTTGGAGAAAGTTGTTAAAGACTGCTAAAGTATGTCTGTTTCTATGAGAGATTTAGATCCTGCTTTCCAAGGAGCTGGACAGAAAGCGTATCCTTCAATTATAATGTCCATTATCTCTTAAGAGTAAAGATGCTATGTTTCACCTTTCTATACTTTTTCTGTTTCTCCTTGACAATAACATAGTGGTATTGAAGTATGGCGTATCGAGAATTTCCGCCCAACCCTCATTCCTAAATCTTCTATTGGGAAGTTTTTCACCGGAGATTCTTACATTATATTGAAGGTAAATATAGCCTAGTAACGGCTTCTCTTTTTGTTTCCTTATAGCCATTTTACGTTGGTTTTTTAATCATCAGTCTTGTTAAGTTGATTCATTTCTTGTGATTGGTCTTTTGTGACCAGACAACGGCGTTAAAAACTGGTGCATTGCGCCATGATATCCATTACTGGCTTGGTAAAGATACCTCTCAGGTAAGCCCCCTGTTAATAGTTCCTTTATCGTTTCTTTCTTACTTTTGTAGAATGTTAGAAATTTTTTAGAGAAGATAACAATTTTCTATAAAAAAAACTAGGATGAAGCCGGGACTGCTGCAGTTAAGACAGTTGAATTAGATGCTGCTCTTGGAGGTCGTGCAGTTCAGTATCGGGAAGTTCAAGGCCACGAAACAGAGAAATTCTTGTCTTATTTTAAGCCATGTATCATTCCTCAAGAAGGTGGAGTAGCATCAGGATTCAAACATGTGGAAGCTGAAGAACATACTACTCGCTTGTTCGTCTGCAGAGGAAAACATGTTGTCCATGTCAAAGAGGCAAGTCACATTTCACTTTTTGGTTCCTTTATTTGTTAACTTTGATCTCACTTTGTAGTCATACACTAATGGTTTAAAGTGATTACAGGTTCCTTTTGCTCGGAGTTCTTTAAACCATGACGATATATACATTCTTGACACAAAGTCCAAGATTTTCCAATTCAATGGATCCAATTCAAGTATCCAAGAGAGAGCAAAAGCATTGGAAGTGGTTCAGTACATCAAAGATACTTACCATGATGGGACATGTGAAGTTGCTACAGTTGGTTAGTGAGCCAAGCAGTTTGATTATGGATTAGTATCTCTATTATCTCTTTTTTTTTTTGGTCTCTAATTGCATACGTTTCATTTGCAGAGGATGGGAAACTTATGGCTGATGCTGATAGTGGAGAATTTTGGGGTTTCTTTGGTGGGTTTGCTCCGCTACCTAGGAAAACAGCTAATGATGAAGACAAAACTTATAATTCCGATACCACCAAATTATTTTGGTAACTTCTTCTTGTCATTTTACATATACATATATTTAGAGCCTAGAATGCTTCGGATGAACACAATTCTGTTTACTGAAATTGTAGTGTCGAGAAGGGTCAGGCAAATCCTGTTGAGGGAGATTCGTTGAAGAGGGAGATGCTGGATACAAACAAGTGTTACATTCTCGATTGTGGAATTGAAGTCTTTGTTTGGATGGGAAGAACCACTTCTCTTGATGATAGAAAAATTGCGAGTGGAGCAACAGAAGTAAGTATTCTTTATCAAATCGAAAGAAAGACATAATATATTTTGTTGTATGCGATTTTGTTTACTGATGTTAGTAGAGCCATACAGGAAATGATCCGTTCATCTGAACGACCCAAATCGCAAATGATCCGCATAATAGAAGGATTTGAAACCGTTTCATTTCGATCAAAGTTTGAATCTTGGACTAAAGAAACTAATACAACTGTGTCAGAGGATGGTAGAGGCAGAGTTGCTGGTCCGTAATCCTGAACTCAAAATTGGAAAATGGTTTTGATTGTTGAATACTTACACGTAGTTGAACTGTTATCGGTTTTTCTCTTTTGTCATTTGTTGAGCAGCTCTTTTGCAACGACAAGGAGTAAACGTGAGAGGCCTGATGAAAGCTGCTCCGCCTAAAGAAGAGCCTCAAGTTTTCATCGATTGCACGGGAAATCTGCAGGTTTGGCGTGTGAATGGACAGGAAAAGACTCTCCTTCAAGCTGCTGATCATTCAAAATTCTACAGTGGAGATTGCTATGTTTTCCAGTATTCTTATCCCGGAGAAGAAAAAGAAGAAGTTCTTATAGGAACGTGGTTCGGGAAACAAAGTGTGGAGGTGAGCTCTCCAAATAACAGAAACAAATTCTTACATGATTGTGTCACATATATTTTCTGTCGATGTATATGCTGAAGCAAGAACTTGCAAGTTGCAAGTATGTTTAATTTTTCAGTCTGTGATCATGTATAGGAAGAAAGAGGTTCTGCAGTCTCTATGGCAAGCAAAATGGTTGAGTCAATGAAATTTGTCCCAGCCCAAGTAATCTTCTTCTGCACCCATTCTGAAAGTCTATACCATTGGATTTTATTTTCCTTCCTTTTTTCTGAACATTTTCACTCTCTTGTCTTAGGCTCGCATCTATGAAGGAAAGGAGCCTGTTCAATTCTTTGTGATTATGCAAAGCTTTATCGTTTTTAAGGTTTGGCGAAATTAATTTTGTCATGTGGTTTTGTTTTATCATCCATGCTCTCTTTTATGAATATATACAAAATCAGCATCTGATACCGATCTGTTGATTTTCACAGGGTGGTATTAGCAGTGGATACAAGAAACACATAGCCGAGAAAGAAGTTGATGATGATACATACAATGAGAATGGTCTTGCTCTATTCCGCATTCAAGGGTCTGGTCCAGATAATATGCAAGCCATACAAGTTGACCCGGTATATGTCAATATTCCCATTCTTCAATGTTGATTACTGTAGAATCATTGAGAAGTGAGAAACATATCGAGGTCACTGATAATTTAAGACATAAATCTTCATGGATTCTAATATAGTCTATTTACATCAACAGGTTGCTTCATCGCTGAACTCCTCGTATTGTTATATACTACATAATGATTCTTCAGTCTTTACTTGGGCTGGAAATTTATCAACCTCAACTGACCAAGAACTCGTCGAAAGGCAGCTTGATCTGATTAAGGTAAGATAAGTTTTAATCTATAAGGATAAGTCAATCATAATTAGTAAAGATCAATTATAAGACTCGTAATTATGTTTCAATTGTAGCCTAAGCAGCATCTATTATCTTTTTTTTGTTCAGCCAAATCTACAGACTAGAGCACAAAGGGAAGGTTCAGAATCAGAACAGTTCTGGGAGTTATTAGGAGGCAAAGCTGAATATTCGAGCCAAAAGCTCACAAAGGAACCCGAGCATGACCCTCACTTATTCTCATGTACATTCACAAAAGGTACAAATGATCATATTTTTTTTATCCCATAATTTTTAAGCCTAAAATGATACATGCACACAATGACTCTGTTTTTTTTTGTTCATTGCTGAAATACAAATTGTTCCAGAAATTCTGAAGGTGCGTATACTTTAAAAATCTCTTTTTTGTCACCAAATATTTTTGCCAATCATACTTGGACAACCCTTTGTAATGTGGCTCAATCCCAAGTGGTGTTTTTTTGGGGGTGATCTTTTGGCAGGTGACAGAGATATATAACTTCACGCAGGATGACTTGATGACTGAGGATATATTTATCATAGACTGTCACTCAGAAATCTTTGTCTGGGTTGGCCATGAAGTAGCCCCAAAGAACAAGTTGCTAGCTTTAACTATTGGAGAGGTCAGATATTTTTAGATACATTGCAAACAAAATCCTGCCTTAACGGTAGTGAGAATTAGTCTCAAAAGATCCTGAAATGTTTAGGCAAGTTTCTCACTAATACTGTTTGTTTCTTTAGAAATTTATCGAGAAAGATTCTCTCCTGGAAAAGTTATCCCCTGAAGCCCCTGTATATGTGATCATGGAAGGTGGTGAGCCGTCATTTTTCACCCGGTTTTTCACTTCTTGGGATTCCTCAAAATCTGCCGTAAGTACCTATCAACTTCAATCGATTTTCCCGAGAAATAAGCACGGAAGGAATCCTTGACAAAGGGTTAAGCACTTTTTTTTTTGTTTACAGATGCATGGAAACTCATTCCAAAGAAAACTCAAAATTGTCAAAAATGGTGGAACTCCAGTTGCAGATGTAAAGACTCTTCTCGCTTTTTCCTTTTGATTGATGTTTCCTCCGAGTATGCTTTTTAAATTTTGTTTGCTCATATTCTTCTCTATGTTGTGCCTTTGTTAATTAGAAACCGAAACGAAGAACCCCAGCTTCATATGGTGGCCGTGCCAGCGTTCCTGACAAGTCGCAGCAGCGGTCAAGAAGCATGTCCTTTAGTCCAGACAGGGTTCGCGTGAGGGGCAGATCTCCAGCGTTCAATGCACTTGCAGCAACGTTTGAGAGCCAAAATGCAAGAAACCTCTCAACTCCTCCCCCAGTAGTTAGGAAACTCTACCCGAGATCTGTTACGCCTGAGTCCTCAAAGTTTGCTTCCGCTCCCAAGTCTTCAGCCATTGCTTCTCGTAGTGCACTTTTCGAAAAAACACCTCCTCAAGAACCTTCCATTCCAAAACCACTCAAAGGTGTACTTTACAAACATTTTTGCTGAATAAATAATCTGAAAGTGTGAATATATCATCTTTGTTTAGGTATATACATTTTCGCAGAGCGTTCATCTAAGAGTTTCAATCTTTATCCTCTTTGTTGTTGAATTCACATATTTGCAGAGTGATGATCTCTCCGCAAGTTTCTATCTTTTTTGCATCTTGGTTTAGAGAGATTCACTTCTCTTGTTTTACTTTTGAGTATTGAGATTTTTTCTTTTAATTGGACATGAAGCGAGCCCGAAGACAGCTGAGTCTCCAGCGCCAGAATCGAACTCAAAAGAACAGGAAGAGAAAAAGGTAAATGACAAGGATGAAGAGAAATCAATGAGCAGCCGGATAGAATCTCTGACAATTCAAGAGGATGCTAAAGAAGGAGTCGAAGACGAGGAAGATTTACCATCTCACCCTTATGAACGTCTCAAGACAACTTCCACTGACCCTGTCTCAGACATTGATGTAACAAGGAGAGAGGTAAGTTCAAACCAACAACAAATTTCATTTGTAAGTGAGTATTTTTCAATGAAAGAAGGAAGGTCTTTACAGTTCTTGGTCTCTCTGTTATAGGCTTACCTTTCATCAGAGGAGTTCAAGGAGAAATTCGGGATGACAAAAGAAGCTTTCTACAAGCTGCCTAAATGGAAACAGAACAAATTCAAAATGGCTGTTCAGCTATTCTGAGAAATAATCTTCCTTCTTCTCTCCATCATAAAATCCGGTAACTCAGACAGTCCCAAACCAAACAATATAACATACGTCTTTTTCTTCGACAAACAATATATGGTGAGGTTGTTGTTTTGGTTTTTCTTTTGGTTTCAGCTACAAGGAGAAAGATTCAAGGGACAGTGTCAGTGCATTTTAAGCTGCTTCTGCTCCCCATAAGAAGCTTAATACATTACTTTTCATGGCTTGTTTAAAAAAAACAACCCAGAGCAGTTTTTCTTTTCCATCTAATTCTCTTTCTTTCTTCTTCTCCTTCAAATCTTTCTGATTTGTTTTCATCATCTGTTTGCTTGTTTCTCTTTACTTCAGTCTCCATTTTTTCTTTTTAGTTTGATGATGGCTGAGATTAGATTTTTTTTTCTTCTCTTCTTCATATTTTGGGATTGTTTATTCTTCAGGTCACAGGTTTTTTGACCTTGAGTCTTCTTTGATTTTATTTATTCTTGGGGTTATTTTGCTATCAAATTGAGGAAATTTGGTTTCAAAAAGAAATATTTTATTTAGTGAGTTTCCTTCTAAGAACAAATAGACTCTGTAATTTCTTTTTGCAGAAGTTGAGAATTGAGTGTTTGGTGTACAGCAAAGTGTTCAAACGAAACTGTGTTCTGTTATACATACCTCTTTTTTTAACTTCAGATCATATTATGTGGTTAACCTAAAAAGAAAGAACGTATTACCACTTTAATAAGTACGTTTACAATTGATTACAAAGTTGCCTTTTTTTGTTTTTTTTACTTTCATTATTATATATGATACATCTATTTTTACTAGGATATATATCTCTTCTATAAAGCATAGATCAACATTTTTTCTAAATATTATAATATAATAATTTCATTATTATTATATTTATTTTAAAATATTATTTTGTTTCAGACAATATTTACTTTTAATATTGCAATTATTTGGTAAATCTACATATATTTATTTCAGATAATATTTACTTTTAATATTGCAATTATTTAGTAAATCTACATATATCATTTTAAATAATTATTATTTTAAAATATTATAGTATTTTAATTTGTTTGATGTATATTATCAATTTATATTGTTTGTTGTATTTACATCATTATTTTGTAAAATATTTAAAGTAGTAATTATTTTATTCTAATTGTGAGCAAATAAAATTTATTAATTTATTAACTACATAAATTTTGATTTACCAACCGGCCGATGATGATAATTAAAAGAGACATTTTTTCTTCATATATTGAATAATATATCTTCGTTTTTAAAAAGTCAAATCACAACATATTCAGAAAAAATCTACATATTTATTTATCATATGTATTATACGGATTAACATTTTTTCCAAATATTATAATATAATAATGAAATTATTATTATATTTATTTTAAAATACTATTATTTTGTTTCAGAAAATATTTACTTTTAATGCAATTATTTGGTAAATCTACATATATTTGTTTCAGACAATATTTACTTTTAATATTGCAATTATTTGGTAAATCTACATATATCATTTTAAATAATTATTATTTTAAAATATTATAGTATTTTAATTTGTTTGATGTATATTATCAATTTATATTGTTTGTTGTATTTACATCATTATTTTGTGAAATATTTAAAGTAGTAATTATTTTATTCTAATTGTGAGCAAATAAAATTTATTAATTCATCAACTACATAATATTAAATTTACCAACCGGCCGATGATGATAATTAAAAGACACATTTTTTCCATAAATTGAGTAATATATTTTCGTTTTTAAAAATTCAAATCACAACATATTCAGAAAAAAATCTACAAATTTATTTATCAGATGTATTATATGATAGTTCAAAACAATTTGTAAATAAAATAAAAGAAAGATGATAGGAATCATAATTTAAAATCTAAACAAAATCTTCCAAATATAGTTATTAAAATAATAATTTCGATAGATAGATATAAAATCTTACTTTTTAATACTCTGATTGGTTTATCATTTTTTTAATTAATTAGTAATTTTTATCTATAATTAATTAGAGAGAGAAACTTTTTTTGAAATTAATAATTATTTAAAAAATTTTATTAGTAATATTAAAATTAAAATTTTACTCTTATTTAAAAGTTAAATATTTGTCTTAAAAGTTAAAACCAATGACAGATAATTTTTTATATTTTATAAAGTTAGTTTTATATTTGTACTTACCGATTAATATATTAGGATTTTCTTAAAAAACAGTGTCATTTTAAAACAATGGTGGTCTTTGAGGAATAAGAGTAGAAGTCTCAACCCGACATCGTTTCGTGATTCATCTGTGAAACAAAGAGGGGAAGTAGGGTTTCGCGTGACATTTGGGAACTTTCTCTAATCTGCTTAGGGCGACTGCGACTGCGACTGTGACAACACCACTGTTTCTGATTCCTCCGTTTGTTGTCTCTCCCTCTCTCTCTCTGAGTCTCCTCCTCCGGTAACTGTCTCACTCTCTCTCGATGTTGTTTCTCAGTTTAGCTTGTTTTGTGGTTTGTTTCTAGGTTTTGCTTGTGATTTGGCCTTCTCAGTGTGAACTTTTTGTAGTTACGTTTTAGGGTTTTTCCCTTCTTTTTCTTGGATGAATGATGGTTGAATCCTTCTGTTAGGGTTAGATTTATTATGTGTCAAAGACAAACGTTAGTTTGGTTCCACTCGAAAACTTTCTCTTTTCGACGAATCTTTCTCTGCAACTGTAGAAGAAATGGTTATGTTGATCTTCAAATGTTTTGCTAATTGTTAAGTCTTGGTTTCGTTTTTTGCTCTGATTTTTTGGTTTTGTGAACGTCTTTGTCTGCTTGATTTTACCAGTTTGGGTTCGCTTCTGAGATCTTTTGTATGCAAATTTCATATTATGTGTGTAGGGATCCCTAAGTAATTCAAGATGGCCACGGCCTCCTCCAACCCCTGTCACCCTGATTGCGAACGAGCAATGAAGGCGCAAGAAGATTACGGTAACTTATCAAAATCTTGAATCTTTGAGAGATATTTTACTTTCTTTCTTTTGCATCATGATGTGATCTGGTTTTTATCTGGATACTCTTCGTTGAATCTCATCCTTTGAAAGAGGAAATTGAATTGACTACAACAAGAAGCATTGGATTCATTTTCATTTGTCTTGCAGATGCGTCTCAATCTGCGGCTTTGGTAGCAGCGGAACTGATAAGCTGTGCACGGCTTAAAGTTAAACTCGACACTGAGTTAACTCGCTACTCAGCTCAGTTCTTGGTGGATAACGCTTGTCCCAAGAAGGAAGACGGGCAACGCTCTGTGCTCACTGTGAAAGATGCCCTTGCTTTTGCTTTGAAAGAAGGGATTCCCAAAGAAGGTCTTTGGCCACCTTTGGGGTGTTTGGTTCCGCCTCCACCATCATCTGCTTCTCACATACCTCGCGTTTCCTTGAAAGGAAAAGTTGCTGAAGCTAATGATTTAGTTGGACTAGTTAATCTTCTGTTGTTGCATGGTCAACCTGTGGGAGGAAAACTGCATATGTGGAGTCCGGAGATTGATTCTTATGTCAATGTAAGTGTGTTGTTTAGTTGAATTTCAAAAATTTCAGAGATGAATGTTAATGTTTTTGTTTTAATATTGTTCAATCTTTTTCTTTTTCTTTTTTTTGTATGTGGTAGGAAAATTTCCAAGCCCCACCTGGTTATGAATCACGGTATGTTGGGCTTAGAGATGTGATTATAGTTGCAGTGGGGATGGTCGAGGAAGAGATTGTTGCAACTGTGAAGATATGGTACAAGAAGAAGACTGCACTTATCAAAGTGTCTTACAGCGAAATGCTTACGTTTCCACAATGTATTGGTGACACCATTCAGGTGATAGGGCCAACAAAACTGCTTGTTGACTTCTGTGTCCCGTTCTTATATATCAACTAAACGAGAGCTTAGATCTTGGTAAGTGTGTCTAGAGCACTATATGCTAGCTGTGGAACTTGTTTGTGGACCTTAATTAAGAATGTGTTATGAGACTATTTTATGTAAGTTAAGAAGTCAAAGTATCTTGGAAAACCATATCCTAGTTGTGGAACTTGTTTGGTCTGAAATTATGACTGTTTTAAGACGCTTTGATCTGTAAGTTAACAAGTCTTTGAACTTCTTTATCATCTCTTTGTGTGTGTGTGTGCGCGTTTTTTTGTGCTTTTTTCATAAAGTTAGTCCTATTGTGCATCGAGTAACAGGTAACCTTGATTTAACAAATGGAAGAGATACAATAGGATTTAGGACATTCCATTTTGAATTCAGTTTATCGTTTCTGTGAGCTATATATCCAAGTTGGACCACTTGAAGAGAAAGATTCGAAAATCAGAGTGCATAATCCTTTTATCAAAAAGGCAACAACAAAAAAAACACAAAGAGAGAGAGAGAGTGTGTTAAATTTTGCATTTACGTATTTCGTGTCCCAAAAAGTTTACGTGCCATCGAATTTGAACTCGGTCAATGCAGGAAAGCAGGAAGAGAAAACAATGAAACGTTGTCGTTTTCTTCAATCATAGTTAGATGCCATGTGATGTGACGACGCCCTAGGGCATTTTAAAGGGATAACTTTTTTTGGTGTTCTTAGATTAAATATATTAAGAAAATAATGTAAGATTAGTAGCTAAAATTTTTTGTTAAAAAGTTAGTTATTAGAAAAACATGTTTAAAATCATAAGATTTAATAATATAATATTCTTAAACATATTACAATTATAAAAACTTATAAAAAAACATTTAAATTTCAAACTTATAAAACTTTTACTAAAATTCAAAACAATAAAACATTGTAAATAAAATTTTAAAAAAAAACAAACAAACATATTACTTAATTAATTAAACAAAACAAACATTTTATTTAATTAATACATAGATTAATGTCCAAATTTATTTCATATACAGTAAAACCTCTA
>NC_025695.1:5734965-5756159 GCF_000633955.1 Camelina sativa | reverse complement strand
GAGTAGTTCCAGTTCCATCTTCTTGTTGGAATTCTTGTTCGTCATAGAGTGTGTATGAATCTCGTTCATCTTCGACAATCATATTATTGAGTATGAGACATGCTCTCATAATATATGCAATTTTACCCTTTGACCATAAAAGAGATGGATTTTTAATCATGGCGAATCTAGATTGCAGGACTCCAAATGCATGTTCAACATCTTTTCGTGCACCTTCTTGACGTTCTGCAAACAATCGATGTTTTGGGTGCTGTGGTTGTGGGATGGATTTAACAAATGTTGCCCATTCGGGTTAAATACCATCTGTTAGATAGTAAGCCAAATTATACTCATTTCCGTTGACATAGTACGTATTTTCGGGAGCTCGACCGTAAATAATGACATTAAATATTGGTGATTGATCAAGAACATTTAAATCGTTACAAGTACCTGGAGCTCCAAAAAATGCGTGCCATATTCAGAGATCTTGTGAAGCTACCGCCTCCAAAACAATTGTTGGCTTACCGGTGCCTCTTGAATACATTCCTTTCCAAGCGGTTGGGAAATTTTTCCACTTCCAGTGCATACAGTCGATGCTTCCAACCATCCCGGGAAAACCCCTCTGTTCTCCATAAAAGAGTAGCCTTTCAAGATCCTCTGGTGTTGGTTGGCGTAGGTATTCAGTGCCAAACAAGTCAACTATTCTGACGACGAAATGTTCCAAACATTTACGAGCAGTACATTCAGCAAGACGTATATATTCGTCAACCGAGTCCGACCCAGTCCCATATGCTAATAGTCGAATTGTTGTAGCGGTGATTGACCATTCCAGAAGGTTGCATCCCTTTTTGGCTTAAAATATGGAACTTCTTCACTGAGACGATTCACAATACGCAAGAACAACGGCTTGTTCATTCGAAACCGTCGGCGGAATTGGTCAGCATTGTAAGTCGGATTATCAGAAAAATAATCGTTCCACAAACGTTCATGCCCTTCTTCGCGTTTTCTATCGATATATGTACGTGATTTCCTTTCTGCCGGAATTTCCTCTTCAACAACTTCAAATTGGTTACTAAATTGCTCTTGAAATAATTGGTTTAACCTATCATTATTGGGATCATAATGGTAGTGAAAATTGTTGGAAGAAGATGCCATAAAAGGGTTGAGAAAGAAAATGTTCTTGGTGAAAGAAAGAAAATGGTTTGATTTTGAGTTGGTATGTTAGATTTGCTTGATTTGATCTTGTGATCTTCTCATATATATAGAACTTTGGTCATTTCGGACAAGAGTGTATGTTTTGCATGTGAACAATCGGACATGTGAACAATCACACATGTGAACAATTGGACATGTGAACAATCGGACAAACTCAAAAAAAATCTTGTGACTCTGTCCAAGCAAAGAAAACAAATACATGTGACTTAGTCTTTAAAACTACATTCCAAACACCAAATTCCAAATACATGTGACTTAATCTTTAAAACTACAATCCAAAGCAAATTACTTTAGCTAGATCACTTGGTCCTTGAGTTGGATTACTTGGTCTGGATCACTTGGTCCTTGAGCTGGATCACTTGGTCCCAATAGATAAATATGAAACACATGTGAAACCGAAAACACATGGATTTATTAAACATAAGCCGATTCATTAAAAACACATGTAAAACATAAACATAAACCGATTCATTATGAACATAAACTAGAGTTAAAACAAAAGACAAACATACTTAAAACAAACATAAGACAAACATACTTAAAACAAACATAAACTAGGGTTAAAACAAACATAAACTAGAGTTAAAACAAACATCTAAGCTAAAACAGTTCAGCCATTAGCTTCTTCTTTAGAGATTTTTCATCTTCATCTAGCGTTTCTTTCTTGGTAATGAGAGTGTCAAGAATGGACATCTTTTGAAGTTCTTTCATGCCCTCTAAATCCTTCTTTTTGATCTCCCACACGTGACTAAACTCTGCCGATGGTGCAGCCTTCTCTTTACCTTTGTTCCTTGATTTTTTCATTGCCTTTATACCAGCAAGCCTGCTCTCGTGCTCACCCACAACAGACCCTGAAGATGGTGCAGCATCATCGGCTTTTCTTTTGTTAGAGCTGGTTGTCTTTGGAGTGGGGTTCATAGGCTCCAAATTAATCCATTTCTGTTCATAGCGAAGCACATTCCAAGCATACTCCAAACCAAACTTCCTCTTATACAGCTTAGTGTAGAGTTGGTGAGCATTCTGCAGAATATCCAAATCATTCATGCCACTAGCTTTCTCACTCTTTGCCTCTGCATAAGCTCCACAGAACCTACTCACTTCCCTGCTGATTTTTGCCATCTTTGTCTACAATGGTCAGGGAGCCTTGGTTCACCACCACCAAGTACATGATCACTTGTTGCATAATAGTCACCAATGCGCTTCCAAAAAGACCCAAACGGTTGGTCATTCCCAACTATTGCATCCTTCAATGTGTTTAACCAGCCGCTTATTAGGCTTAAGTCATCTTGTGTGGACCATATCCTTCTCTCCCTACGTTGTTCTGCTGTCTCCTCTGGTTGACTAGGAGGTTTACTCGGCTGTGAACTAGTTTGTGAACTAAAAGAAGGGATTTGAGAGGAACCAATGTTTAAAGGGGAAGAAAAGCTGTCGTATGGGAAGTTAAGAAGACTAAAGTAGGATTGAGACTGACTATTAGGAGTATTATTTGATTCCATAGCAAGCAGATTTAAAACGGAAGAAGGTGAGGAAGAGAGATTATTGGAAAGTTCTTAGAGATTGGTAAGAAGAAAGAAATAAGATTGGTTAATATAGAGAAGTTAAGAAGATCATTCAATTCAAAGTTTGGTGTTGTTAGAGAATTTTAATTCTAAATAACCATTACCTACTTCAGTCAAATCAGAAGTAAATAAAGGTCATTTAGTGTTTTAAATATGTAAACCAAAAAGTTTGGTTTCGTTAAAGCATTGAACTCAGTTTACAACTATAGTCTACACTATCACAACTAAACAAGCAACATAGACCATCGCAATCACTTTACAAGCAACTACTCAAACATATTATACAATAGACAAACCAATCTTTAAACCAATCACTCAAACACCACTCAAACACAAACCATTTAGACTATAGTAGCAATTCAAACCAACCTTTAAGTGATTCAAACCATTAGATTATAGTAGCGATTCAAACGTTAAACTCAGACACCACTCTTCAAACACAAACCATTCAAATATATTATACAATAGACAAACCAATCACTCAAACACCACTCAAATCTAAGTTTGTTGATGGATATCCGATTTACCTTTTACTATCGAGTAATGCAAGTTTGTTGATGGATATCCGATTTAATTTCCCATGTCTAACCTCACCTACAAGCCTCATAAACAAAAAAATTGATTAATGTTCATCACTGTAAGGCTAAAGCATAATCGATTAAGGTTGATTTCAAATACAGGGCAAAATCGCTTTGCAATCACTCATACAAATCGATTAAGGTTGATTTCAATTACAACACACCACACTCAAAATTGACTCATAAAAATCCTATATTGGTTAATCAAAACCTTTGACAGATGAGACGAAACCCTATTTACATTATACTAAATCAAAACCAAATTCAGAGATTTCAATACCCTAAATCGATGAAACATCGATGAAACAAAGGAGATGAGATTACCTTTATCTTTGTTCGCCGGAGATGAGATTTGCGAGCCAGCCGAGATAGAGGAGACGAGGAGATCTCTTGAAGAGGAGCTGGGGAGCTTGGCAAGACAGCGGAGACAGAGGAGACGAGGAACTTGGCGAGACAGCGGAGACAGAGGAGACGAGGAGATCGCCGTTTCGAAGAAAGGAGATCACTTGCGAGACAGAACAAGAAACACCGTTGAGATGAGATCGCCGTTTCGAAGAAAGGAGATGAGATCGTCACAATATCGAAGAAAGGGGGAGCAATCGCCGTTTCGCCGTTTGGGAGAGAACAACAACAAACCCTAACTCGACAATATCGAAGAAAATGAAACGAGAGATGCCAAGAAAAAAATTCCAATCCAAATCGGCCACGTCACACAAGAACAACCCAAAAAACAGTTCTACAATAAGATCCATTAAACTGATCTAAGCCCAATTTATATTTATGACTGTTTTAAGACACTTTTGATCTGTGAGTTAACAAGTCTTTGAACTTGTTTATTATCTCTTTGTGTTTTTTTCTTTTTCTTTCATAAAGTCAGTCCTATTGTGCATGAAGTACTAAATAACCATGATTTAACAAATGGAAGAGATACAATAAGATTTAGGACATGCCATTTTGAATTCTCATTTCTATGAGTTTATCCAAGTTGGATCAATTGAAGAGAAAGATTCAAAAATCAGAGTGCATAATCCTTTGGTTAATCGTCTTCTGCCAACTCTATTGTACAATTGCATCTTAGGATTTAAAAAAAAAATTGATAAAAGGATTATGCACTGATTTTTCAAATCTTTCTCTTCAAAGTAATGAATTCTCAAATCATGATCAACGTTTTATAAAGTACTGAATTCTCAAAATCAATAGAAGAATTATGAAAGGATTATGCATTCTGGATCAACGTTGATCAAATAATTGAGATACCAAATAATTGAGATGCCAAGTGCCAACTAGCGTTTAATTATCCTACTTAACCTAAACAGATGTTTACTGATTTCTCCATAGACTACATAGTTTAAATTCTTTGGTACGTAAACTTTTGGGGACACGAAATACGTGAATGCGAAATGTAACTCTCCCTCTCCTTTTGTTTTTTTGTTTTGTCTTGTTTATGAATGTCTCGGTCAATGCAGGAAAGCAGTTTAGAAGAGAAGACGATGGAACGGTGTCGTTTTCTTCAATCATGGTTAGATGCCATGTGACGCCTTATTAGAGCCGTCAAGACTTTTATAGAATAACTCTTCTAATGATTTTGAGTATTAATTACTTTAAAACACTTTGATCAAATAATTCAGATGCCAACTAGTGATTGACCAGAATCTTTTTTACTTAGCCGAAACTTGGTTTTTTAGTGGTTTCTCTAGAACTGCAAAGTTTTAAATATTCGGTATGTAAACTAATTAAGATGAGTCACCAGACTCATCGCATACTGCCACATCTCTCTAGTTGGACGTCTTAACGAACCCTAATGATATTAGACTTTTTAGCTTGTCGTACTCTAAACGATAATTATATATCTACCATAGGAACCTTTATAGTTTAAATTTAGTTGGATAATCAACACAAAACTAATCATCTAGCTAGTTTTAATATTCAACCCACGCGAGAACACAAATATATATATGTAGCAATGATTAACGTATTGTCATCATTGTTGTACCCACGATTGGTCATCTCGGATAATAGGTAAGGGGTCTAGGCCGGACACACTGAACGGACCAAGAACGTAGCATTGATCGGCCCATCAAGTCCAAAGAGAAGGCTGGAACGCGGAGAGGCGTCCCACGAGTCAGCTTGGAGTTCGGACTCGGTCAAAGATTCCCACATTTAATCGAATTGATTAGGATGCGAGATTGGCGTAGAGATTTAATTAGGCATTGATTGTGTGTAATCAGCTAGTATAAATACATAAGGGGGGTCATTGTACTGGGGATGAAAAATTTTTTACACTCAAGCAATAATATACACTTTTAAACACTTAAAAACTCTCAGTTTAGTTCGGAACTCTAATGGTGGTGAGCTCCTCCACTCGTAAAACACTTTGGAAGGAGAGTTCTGGTTTCAATTCTCACAATCATGTATATTGGCATTCACTAGTCCTTGATGTAAGATCTCTTAACAAACTCTGTTTTCTAACATTTTTCTAATACTAAAAATATCCACAGACTATTTCATACTAAAGACTTTGATAACATATTTAATGTGAAAACTGGATATTTTAAATGTGAAAACCGGATATATTCATAATATGGTCGAACCACCATTTAAAGTGTGGATGATAGAAAATTACTACAATCATGTATTTTCACATAATGTGTATGTGACAGTCTTATATAAACTACAAAAGAGTTCTCGTGTCAAAAATTAAACTCCAAATTAAATAATTTTTCGTCTAATTCGTACAAATTTATGGTTAGTTTTCGGAAATTTATCTACTGATAGCTACTAACTTATTTTACAATTATAATAAAATCTTGAATGAAAACTGCTTACTTATGATTAAAATAATCCGCAGTTGGCATTACAGTGACATGCGTTATCGCTTTGTTCCTGTTTGTTTATCCTTTTTAGTATTATCTATGGGAGAATTTATCACTTAAAAAAAACAATAAAACAAAACATTATTAACTCAATTATTGACAATATTACAGCATCAAGGAACATGTTCGTGACCGCGACGCCCGATTTATTCCATTAATATAACCTTCTTACAAGTTTGTTTTATTGTGCATCGATCACTTTTAATAATTTTAAAAAGAAAAAACACTTTTAAAATTAATTGTCCCCAATAAAACAATCAGGATTAAATATTGTAGTCTTAACGACAATTGAAATAAGGTCTAATACTAAATGATAGTATTATTGGTACAATATCATTACAATGTGATTGTTTACACTTTTTAAATGACATGGGTTTCCATATTTAACTTCATCTTAGCTTGCTAAGACTTTTACGCACCAATGGTTCTAGTTTTTCATCGTCCCGAGTTTGAAGAAACTACATCCTCGGTCCAGAACTTCTTGTACAAAAAGTTAGAACTATTTTTAAGACTAAACAATTCCTATATGTTGTAATATAACGAAATATTCAATAATCTCTTTGTGTATGGCTAAGGTGTTAACTGACTACCCACTAGATTGATTTTTTTCTCCTTCTTAATTCAGTCTTATCCTATAATAGTTCCAATAATTTCACAATTGCAAGTAACTTATATATAAATGAATTCATTAGTTAACTATGACAAGTCAACTTTCGAATCATATTCCACGTTGTAAAGTTAAATTTTAAGGTAGATACTAATCATACTAGTAAAATGAAATAAGATGAGTTCTTCTTCTTGTCACTTCTCGATTTTGTTTTAAGTAGTTGGTGAGAAGTGGTAAACTTGGTAACATGCCATTGAGTTGTCAAAGATAAGCATGTATACGTACGGTTATTATAAAAAAAAACGTATACCATACTGCATACATATGTATAGTGTATACACACATAGATATCGTAGTATTATATATAAATGAGAATTACCAACATCGGCAATTTTTTTTTTATAAATGTAAATTAATTTGTTGTTCTCTTATGCATGATCCGTTTGCAATTAAAAGCCAGAGTATTGTAATATATACACACCTTGCAGTGACCAATTTAATACATTTAAAGAAAAAACAATCACCGTCTCGACCAATATAGACCACTACAATACAGCCAATTTATGGATTAACTTGACCGTTTTACACACATATGACATATATATATGTATATATAGAAAATTAAAATAATAACTCAAAGCCTCACTTTAGCCCCCTCTCAAATTGTCAATATCTAGATGGAGTGTTACATCCACATTTCCTAACAGTTTCTACTCCCTATTTTAATATGGCTAGGGATTTCTTTAATATATCATTCAACAGATCATCATCAGAATAATCATCAAATAATTTTTCTATTGAAGTGGCTAGCCCAAATTGTACGATACCTTTCAATTTAAACTTCTCTTTCTATCTACTATATAAAGAGACTCTCTAACAACTCTGAAGTATGAGACAACTAATTGAATTAAACCATGGAGAAGAATACTGCCCAAACCCTCTTCTCCATATTTTCTCTTCTTCTCCTTTCTTCATGTGTCTCTGCTCAGCTCCGAACAGGTTTCTACCAGAGGTCATGTCCCAACGTCGAAAACATCGTTCGTAACGCGGTCCGTCAGAAATTCCAGCAGACTTTCGTCACCGCTCCGGCCACTCTCCGCCTCTTCTTCCACGATTGCTTCGTTCGCGTACGTTACAATTTCTATAAATATATATCATAGGTGCAAAACTAGTTTTTGAAAATAATCGATCGCGATGATATTTTCTTACAATAAAAAATTTTATTGATCGAAAATCTACAAAAAAAAACGTGTGAATTAAGAGTCTTAAATGTTTATCTTTCTATATATATCATTTTCTAACAAAATATTATAGTTACTTACGTACTTATATTTTAATATGAATGTTTAGGGATGTGATGCGTCAATAATGTTAGCATCACCGTCTGAGAGAGACCATCCAGATGACATGTCACTGGCCGGAGACGGATTCGACACGGTGATAAAGGCGAAGCAAGCCGTTGAAAGAGATCCTAACTGCCGCAACAAAGTCTCATGTGCTGACATTTTGGCTCTCGCCACTCGTGAAGTCGTGGTTTTGGTAATTAATATATATATTTTTCTTTATTACATTAACTTAATTTATATTCCTCTCTTTTTCCCTTTTATATCATATATAATGTCAGTCCGAGTCCGAGGTATTGAAAATTCGGTTTTGTTATATATCGTTTTCAGTTTTATTGTGAAAAAGCTAATCATTTTATTTAAAATATAAGAAGCATGGTACGAGTTAACTAGTAAAGTAATGTTAATTTGATATCAGTTGACACCTTTTTATTGGCAGCTTGTGAATATTATTCTATACAAGTACAAGTAATAACAGGTCATATATATAGTACCCAAAAAAAAGGGTATCATTATATAACAAGATAACTAAATAAATAAAAAATTGCAGACCGGAGGACCAAGCTACCCGGTGGAGCTAGGGAGGAGAGATGGCAGATTATCAACAAAAGCCAGCGTTCAAAAGCAACTGCCTCAACCCGGTTTTAACCTAAACCAGCTTAACTCAATGTTCAGCCGTCACGGTCTCTCTCAAACCGACATGATCGCCCTCTCAGGTACCAAACCGAACGAACTAAACCGATTATACTTTTTTTTGGTAGTATACTTGTTATTATTATGATATAGTATTAATGTTATTGTATTATTCAGGAGCGCATACTATCGGATTCGCACATTGTGGGAAATTCTCAAAGCGTATTTACAATTTCAGCCCTAGAACACGTATTGATCCAAGTATTAACAGTCAATACGCACTTCAACTCCGACAAATGTGCCCGATCGGGGTCGACCCACGAATCGCTATCAACATGGATCCCGTCAGCCCACGTACTTTCGACAATGCTTACTTCAAGAATCTCCAACAAGGAAGGGGTTTGTTTACGTCAGACCAAGTCTTGTTCACGGACCAACGTTCTAGAGCTACGGTTAACTCGTTTGCCAACAGTGAAGGAGCTTTTAGACAAGCTTTTATCTCGGCCATCACAAAATTGGGTCGGGTTGGTGTTAAGACTGGTAATGCTGGTGAGATTCGAAGAGATTGTTCACGTGTCAATTAGAGGTGTTTTGACGTTTTTTTTCTTTTTTTCTTTTCGGGTTTCTTTCTTTTATTCATTAAGAGGATTTGTTTTTATTTTGTTAAATAAACGTTAAGTTCTTATTGTTAATAATGAGTCCAAAAGTGTTCATGAAAAACTACAATTAATAAGATGGATTTATTTCGCTTTTCTTCTTCTTTTGTTTTATGGTTATATCTGACATTATTATATGGTCTCTATGGATGAAAAAAAAAATCAGGCATTTTGAGCTATAGATAATAAGGGTAATCAGATCTTTCGATGTCTCAAATTAAATCATAATTTCACAATTTTCCTAAGTAAATCAGTGAAAAAAATGATGGCCAAAACCCAAAACAATCAAAGTCGAAAAAATTGATACATTGTTTGTTTGTTTGTGTTAAGATATAGGGGAACAAACAATTCATTTTACTGCATACTTCGACATTTATACAGGATTTGCAACGAGAAATTGCCAAGTTAGTCCTGATAAACTTAATCATATAAGTCAGTCCTCTTTATTTTGTTCTTTCACATAAACTGTTTAATGCATAAATACTTTTGTGTCGTTGTCACCTTCACTGGACTTATTGATTTGTTGTATTCTTAATGAAGACGCCCATAATCTTAGCCCAAAGAAAAAGTACTAAATACAAATTTTGTCTCGGCTAGCTTCTTCGTTCTTTAATTACAACGACCTGTGTTTTCAAACTCGAACCGATTTCGCTAGTCAGACTCAGACTGGTAAAGTGGTAAGTCTGCGACTTGGTCGATTCAGTTATATTCTAGAAGTCCAGACTTATATGTTTCTCTTAAATCTGATAAAAGTTTATGATCGGATCAAAAATGTAAACTTCTTATTTGGTTGACATGTTTGATACGAAAATATTCAATCAATATAGACTGGGCTCATAATTTAGTAGGCCTAACATCAATGCATAACGATGAATTAGCTAATGACCGTTAACATTTGTTTGTTTAGATAACTGACCATGAACATTTACCCTCCCTCAACATCTTTTACTCTTTTATATACTTAAATAATTGTTAGTTGGTGATAGTTTCTTTAAACGTCAAGCCTAGTAGCCTACTTGCATGTGGACCAATGGACCGACCTAACAGAAGAGAAAATAAATCTTTTTTGTTTTTCACTAACGCAGAGTATCCAAAATCTCAAATTTGTTTTTTTCGTACACTTTTGAGTTCCTTTTATGGCAAAACAATAAAATATGATGTTCCTTTACTCTCTGTAAAATTAAACGAGTTAGTATTTGAAAACCAGAATACAAAGAAGAAAAAACAAAAAACAAAAGATGTGAAGGAGGATGAGACTCGTAGTTGCAGTTTCTACCAAATACAAGAAAATCTTTACTGCGTTTTCCCTGTCCTCTTCTTAAATTTTTATCACATTATTTGTACTGCAAAATAGTTATAATTTTATATAAAGATTCCTGCCAATAGTTTGACATTATTTTCGTTTTTAATTATTTCGGAACATAATATGATGTCTCCAAACTAATGCTCTACGCTTTTTGTTTTAGTTACATACATATACACGGTATGTTTTATTAACAAAGCCAGAAATATAAACGTGGTTGTGTTACAAAGAGCTCCATTAGAAAAATCTTTAATAAACGAAGAATACAGATCGTTAAGCGACTAATCTTATAATGTCAAATTTGAAATAGACTTGCATTGTGGAATTCACCGGTGAGAGTACAAAATGGTTGACACAAAAATGTGGCTGAATTTTATATTTGTTTCTTGTCCTGAAAAGAGAATGGTAACTTTGTCTTTTTTAGTTTTTGTTTTTGCTCATAGTTTTTTTTTATATATATATCTTATTATAATTTACGTTAGAATCGGTGACAAATGATAAAATAAAAAAGTATACCGATCAAAATTAGTATGAAGTCAGCATTCTTTTACTTTTTTTTTTTTTTTTTTTTGGGCAACCAAGTCAGCATTCTTTTACATATTTTGTTATTTGTTCTATTTTACAAATATATAACCACGCATATCATTCTTATATGTAGCTTCCTCGATCTATAAGATAACCTTTATACATAAACCTTTTCTTTTCCTATAAAAAAAAACTTTATACATAAACCTCTACATTTTACATTACAGGCGAGGTTTTTTTTGTTTCTCTATCAGTAACGAAGATTTTGTAGAAGAAAGCTTTAAAGTGAGTGCACGTGGGGACACAATTTGTGAAAATAGCTCCAAATTAAGAATAGAAACAAAACACGCGAATTCAAACCCACATGAGATGTGTCCCTCCCAAGTCCCAAATCCCAATCCAAGCCATATCTTTCCTCCTCTATCTGGGTCCGTTTTTTCTTTTAATTATTATTATTGCTTACACATTTTTATTTCAGTTTAAACTATTAAAAAAAAAAGCTTATATGTAAGAGAAAACAAAATTGAAGAACAGCACGAACAAGTCATAACATGCCATCTACGATATTCGATAGATATCTCTCCACAGGCTTTGTACAAATTTTTCTGACACTTCTGTACGATTTCTTTGTGGTTCATTCAGACAAAATAGTTCTATATATTTTTATATTATTGGCATTAATTGTTTGTATTCATTGTTTTTTTTTATTGTTTGACATAAAGATACAATTGAATAATTACGAATTTGTTTTTTTTACCTATAGCTTGATTGTGTGATTGGCAAGAGTTACACATTTAATTCTGTCATTTTTTCAACGTGGATTGTTAAAATAGTCAAAGGTGGACACAAACCATTAAGCAAAAATCCAAAGAAAGTTGTATGATTATATGCATTATTTGTTCAATGTCTACTATAGGTGTGAATATCTAGTATCTAGTGGTAAATTTGGTATGCACATCTACTAGGTTTGAATCTCATTTACTTTCTCGTCTTAGATTGATATCATTTACTGTATTTTGTTTTCAACTAGAACATATTCATCTACCTTTTTATCTATCTATGTCATATTATTAAACTAATATTAGTATGATTTCAGTATTATATATGTATTTGAATGAAAGAAACTATAAACTGCATGTAGATGGTTAGCATTATTAATACATGTTTTCCACGTTTGATCAAAGATTATGAGATTGCATTAATATAGTATAAGAGAAAACATCACATACTAACAAAAATAAGAAGCAATTTCCTTGCTACATTAATTGATAATCTACTAACCCTTGACTTATTTTTTGTGTGGTAGGACGAAGAACACAACAAAACCAAGAAACAGACAATTTAGTT
Source organism: Camelina sativa (assembly GCF_000633955.1). Lineage (NCBI taxonomy): Eukaryota > Viridiplantae > Streptophyta > Magnoliopsida > Brassicales > Brassicaceae > Camelina > Camelina sativa. The sequence continues at coordinate 5,743,541 of NC_025695.1, read as the reverse complement.
TTTGCTGTTAGCATCAAAAGCTAGTAACGTGTATATTGCATATGTTAATCACTATAGATTAAGAGACAACTTGTAATGTCCCAACCGCCCATGTTTAGTAGTTATAGATATTTTCTGGATTATATATATTATAAATAATAATTCGGTATATACGTTAAAATAAAAACAAATGAGTAATGCGCAGACTTTCATATCATTTCAAAAGTTACCTTTTCTGTCAACATAAATTATATTTATCAATTTTATAAATCTTATACGGAAAATATCTTATTTCAAACCTGAAAATGCCAATCATGATTAGAATTTAAAATCAGAAAAAAAAAATTATGTATAACCCAATTAATGACAACACGTTTGTTTATATATCTTAACTTATATATATACGTTAAGAAATTTGGGTCTACGCCGTATTAATTGCACTGGCAAGTATAAAATACGAATTTGGAAATGTTTTGAAGTTTTACAGTATAGATGACCAAAAAAACCTACCACTATATTATTGACCAAAATTATTTGTTACCATCTGTATTGAAAGCTTGAAAAAAGTAGTGGATAGTGAAACCAAATTCATCACATGCAGCTTTAAAGGAAAATGTTCAGATGAAGGAGATCTATAATGTGGTTGTATTGGTAGAAATGACATAGATTCATCAAATTAATTAGGAGATTGACTCAAAGGACACACACATGTATTAATATATATACACAAAGTGTGTGTGTGAGAGAGATAGAGAGATAGAGAGAGAGGTTTTAAGAAGGAGGAACATGTGAAGGCATTAAGAGAAGGTGGGGTTTTGTATTGATGTCTTGTTCTTGGAATGGAGCCACATGGTAAGAGGGTCGCTCAAAGCACCTCTTTAGGGGTAGTTGTGATGCAGCCAAATTAGAGCTCTTGCATGTGACTCCATGTGTTTTTTCTTCCCTCACCCATTATTATTCCCGAATTCTTTCCTTCTTTTTCTCCATAAATATACTTTCTTTTATATAATTAACTTCATGTAATTAATCTTATATAAATTTAACCTGATTTTTAATGAAAATAATATCTTATACAAAAACATGAATATTAGATGAAAATTCGAATTCCGTTGTTTTTAAAATACTTTTTTTTTTCGTTTCAAAAAAGATTATTACTACGGACTACCACTATCATCAAATTATCCTATTGTGTTTTGTAGTTAAAAAGAAAAGTAATTTCCAAACATATTACCTTATATATATGTCTACAAAGAAAATTAACTTCAAAATAAGTTCTACAACATTACTTATACACCATCAAGCTTTGTCATATACAAACAAAAATAGGACCCACTCTTCTCTTTCTCTACCTCGCTCATATTCAAAGTTTGCTATATATGCAAGTTTCTCCCTTGTAGACTTTCCTTTGCAGCAAAAATAATTTCTCATATGGAGAGGCAAATCATAAACAAGAAGAAACGAGTATTTTCTCTTGAACCAAACAAGAACCCTAGTGAAGTTTTCACGAGGAAATACACAAGCCACTTGGTTCCTGCACTCAAGAAGCTCAACATGAACAAGAACTCTTCAAAACAAACGGTGAAGCATGAAGTAGACATGGCTTTGGCTTTGTCTGCTCAAGAATTTGCATGGAGCCGTTTCTTGCTAGAGAAGCTATCTTCCTCAACGAATCCAACCACTACTAGTACTTCTTCTTCCAATCAAGTTCGGATTCTAGAAAGATCCGATAAAGAAGGAGAAATAAAGGAGAAGCTGAGGGAATTGCAGAAGCTTTTGCCAGGTGGAGAAGTGATGAATGTAGAAGAAATGTTGAGTGAGATTGGTACCTACATTAAATGTCTTGAGTTGCAGACGATTGCTCTTAAGTCCATTGTTCAAGAAACTACCTGACTCTTAGTTTCAGTGTGTAACTTATAATTTGTTTCATGGTTTGTCCTTGAACTAAATTAAAATCATGCGTGTGGGTGTGTGTTTTCTCTCGTTTTTTCTTCAAGAACAAGAGCATGTCTCATAGTGGTTTTCTTTTTCTTTTCTAGCTTTCTTGATTAATCAATTATGGTTCTGGAAATATACCATACATGACCGTTAATACATCTTATAAGTTATAAAAATCGATCCAAAATCTGAATAAACATTATATATTGTCGGTTATAGTGTCAAATAGACGATGTGTTGGCAAATCAAATTCTTATATTTTGTCTTCTGTTTTTTCCTTATTTTATTATTGTAGTGTTGTGTGAAAATCTCCAAACTTTAATATTCTAATCATTTAAGCTGACAAAATTTGTTGTATATCTAATTATAAATTGTCCCTGTATTGTTTTTCTCCTTGAGTCAAGACATATGAATTTTCAATCTAGAACAAAAACCATATATATATGACCAAAACGATTTGTTAACAGCAATAGTAACAAGAAGTAAAAAAACGCAAAAGAGACTAATATATATTACTTCTGAGTATGGATAGAAAAAGTCGAAATTATTTAGATATGTAAAAAGGAGGAAAGTCCGATGACATAGTGTAACTATGCATGTCATAACTTTGAAGTCATCATCCAAATCTTTGCACGTGTCTCGCAGTCTCTCGCACCTATACAAATCTCTATTTCTCTTAAAGATTCTAGCCGTACTACTACTACACAACTTGTCTCATGTCATGTTTTTTAATGGAATTGTAAATGGTTTCAGTGTAAAAGAAAAAAAAGAAAAACAGAAAAAAAAAACTTATTTTTGGATCATTTCTACTTCTTTTCATCAACTAACTTTTCCAGTTAAAATTGCAAATTGTTTGTTGTCCCAAGATAGTTACATATCATTAAGGTCCACAGTTATTGTTTCTTTTGGCATTGTTTACAAAGTAATTAAGCCAATAAAAACTGGAATACGTAAAAAGAAGAAGATTAAGATTACATAGGCCCATGGAATACGAGCAAAGAAGAGAGTGTTTACATGTGCCAAGTGCCAAAACACAAAGGCATTGCCTTGTTTCTTTATAAGAGCAAATTTTGCAAAAGTACAGATCTGAGAATCATGTGGAGTACAGATTTGAGAATCATGTGGAGAAACAAGAACACCTAACAATGAGATTCGGGAAGAGTTACGGCAATAAACAAAGTTCTCTCCCTATGTAAATAAAAATCATAAGAGGAGGTGAAGAAGAAAAAAAGAAGAAGAAGACAAAATAGGAGAAGAAGATCAATCATGTTTGGTTTTTTTTATGTGACTACACAGTGTAGTGACTTGGAGTTTCAATGTCCAAACCCTTTAGCTTCACTACTGATTCCACATGTCCCTTGAGTGTGTGCAGCTCCCTAAGCCTGTTTAACATATAAACAATCCAGTTAGCGTTTAACTCCAACAAAAGAAAATGTTTAGATCAAAAGAATAGGGTGTGGTCTGTTTTATTACCTAGCGATCTCAGCTCTTCTCTTAGCTTGCTCTGCGATCTCAGACAATTCTCTGTAACTTCCTTTCTCAGGGAAGGTGTTATCAGCTTCCTTTGGCTGCAAACCGTGAAGTGTCCTCTGAGCATGTGCCCATTGAGCCTCTCTCTCTTCTTTTCCGTAATCTTTCTTCATTGTGAAAGCCGTCTTGTTCTCAAACAAGTTGAGCCACGCCTTTCCACTCAAGATGTATCGAATGGCAAACTTGAAAACGTCCAATGGGAAGTATGTGACAATACTGTATAGCCAGATCACACCAGCCCATCCCCATCCAATACCCCTAATCTTTGCAAATTGCCAGTTGGCATAAACCGCAATCAAAGTAGCAATCTGCATTTGGAAGAACAAATGGATTTAACATGTGTTTTTTTGAGAACCTTTATACCCAATAGAAATCACTTAAAATGCGGATTCCAATTGATCTTACCAATTGTGCAATGAGGAAAGCAATCATCAGTAACGCCCCAGGACGTTCAACAAATGACCAACTTCTTGATCTCGTGACGAAGATCAAAGCTTGACTAATGATACTAACTTGTAGGTACACCGCACCCATTAGCTCGTGGTTATTGTCCCTAATGGACCTCACACCAAATGTGTCCTGTAAAATCCAAAGTGAAACGAACGTTAACCAAGAGGAAATATAATCACCAGTACCTAAGCAAAAATTTATGGAAAGATAATTAATTAGCTCAATTGTACGTACCGAGAAAAAGTCAGTCTTGTGCGCCGCCCAGAAGAAAATAACGGTCATGATGGCCTGGTAGCCTCCTAGAACGACTCCAGTAGCAAAAATTTCTCTAAGTTTCCAGCTATCAGGTGTGGGAGATGGCTTAACTCTGTCCTTTGAGATTGTCATGATGGTACCTATAAGATTAAGACATGATACCGTTAGATATAAGTAAACTGTTACGGAAAGACTACTATCTTGAGGTTTATACAAAAGGACAGAGACTGCTTACCATCGTTAAGAATGGCAATGATCAGAACCATGAAGGCTGAGAAGTCAAATTCCCATATCAAAGCAATAAGCATGAATCCAAACTGCAGAAAGTTACAACACAATATGATCAACAAAATAATAATTTAAGACAAAAACCAACAAATGACAGAACTCTAGGAGTTATTTGCGTACCACAATACGGATTGTGATTGAAACTGCATAAATCTGTAATAGGAGAGAAAAAAAAAGAACAGAGTCATTAGTTTCAGTTCCCAGCAAGCAAGTGGTTGAATAAAATTATGAATGAAAAATAGGAGAAGACGCACAGTGTAGTTCTTCATTCTCTGGAAGATAGCCCTGCTGGTGAGAACGGCGCTGATAATAACGCTGAGTCCAGGCTCAGTGAGGACGATATCTGAAGCACCCCGAGCAGCATCTGTAGCATCAGCCACAGCGATACCAATATCGGCTTTCTTTAGAGCTGGGGCATCATTGACACCATCACCAGTCATTCCAACAATGTGCTTCCTCTCCTGCAACTTTTTCACAATTTCGTATTTGTGCTCTGCAATAATAAAGAAAGAGGCTTAGATCTAACATAACCACCATTCGGATGAACATATAGTGAGGTTTATAATACAAAACAATAAAGAAGCAAATAGTAACCTGGGAAGACTCCGGCAAATCCGTCAGCCTTCTCGATCAACTCCTCAACAGGAATGGATGCAAGGTTGGCATCCTTGTGGGTACCAAGAAGAGCCGAAGATGGATACATGTTTGTTCCCATTCCAAGTCTGCGACCGGTTTCCTTACCAATAGCAAGTTGGTCACCTGGCCACATACGTCGTCCAAGAGAATGTTAGGGGAAATGGTTAAGGTGTATAGCACAACAAGATGAATGGATGAGCAAATTTACCAGTGATCATCTTGACATTAACACCAAGATTCAAAGCCCTTCGAATGGTTTCAGCACTGTCATGTCTTGGGGGATCAAAAAGTGGCAACAGACCAACAAATTCCCATGGAGCACCTGGGCTTTCCTTGGTTTTTTCTGGCACCACCTAAAAGGAGAAATAAGAACACGATTAGACATTTGTTTCCACGCAAAAAAAAAGAAAAAGAAAAACAAAAGAAGACTGAAACTATTGAGTATCAATGTCAAACAATTACCTGGCGAGCAACAGCCAACGACCTAAGACCACGCTCGGCATACTTGTCAATAATGGAGAGCACCTTCTTGCTAAGGTCATTGCTGGCTTTGGCAAGTTCAAGGATCTGTTTGGGAAATCAAATTAGTACAAAGAAGAAGGATAAAAACAAAAGACATTTGTTGGTAGGGTTGAAGATCCATTACCTGCTCAGGAGCACCTTTACTGACTCTGTGCCAGTTACCACTGCCGTCGATGTAAGTCAAAGCAGTTCTCTTATCCACAGGGTTGAATGGAAGGAAGTGAATTTCCCTGATTCCAGCTCTAGCCTGTGAAAAAATCCCAAATTAACATAAGAATTTGTTTCTTGGAGGCTGACTAAAATGTAATTCGAACCGGAAAAGAGTTATACCTCCTTTGGATCGGCAAGCATCCCAACCATGGCTGCATCAATGGCATCCTGGTTTTCAACNAACAGACCAACAAATTCCCATGGAGCACCTGGGCTTTCCTTGGTTTTTTCTGGCACCACCTAAAAGGAGAAATAAGAACACGATTAGACATTTGTTTCCACGCAAAAAAAAAGAAAAAGAAAAACAAAAGAAGACTGAAACTATTGAGTATCAATGTCAAACAATTACCTGGCGAGCAACAGCCAACGACCTAAGACCACGCTCGGCATACTTGTCAATAATGGAGAGCACCTTCTTGCTAAGGTCATTGCTGGCTTTGGCAAGTTCAAGGATCTGTTTGGGAAATCAAATTAGTACAAAGAAGAAGGATAAAAACAAAAGACATTTGTTGGTAGGGTTGAAGATCCATTACCTGCTCAGGAGCACCTTTACTGACTCTGTGCCAGTTACCACTGCCGTCGATGTAAGTCAAAGCAGTTCTCTTATCCACAGGGTTGAATGGAAGGAAGTGAATTTCCCTGATTCCAGCTCTAGCCTGTGAAAAAATCCCAAATTAACATAAGAATTTGTTTCTTGGAGGCTGACTAAAATGTAATTCGAACGGGAAAAGGGTTATACCTCCTTTGGATCGGCAAGCATCCCAACCATGGCTGCATCAATGGCATCCTGGTTTTCAATCCTGGAAGCCATAGCTGCAAACAATAGGACTTGGTCTTTCTCCACACCCTTGCAGAAAACCTCAACCAAGTTTTTGTCCACGCTCAATTTATTGAGAGTTAGTGTCCCGGTTTTGTCACTGCACAGGACATCCATACCTGCCATCTCTTCGATGGCAGTCATACGCTTGGTGATGGCACCTTGTTGAGACAACCTGTGAGACCCAATAGCCATAGTCACGGACAAGACCGTGGGCATAGCAATGGGGATACCACCGATCAAAAGGACCAAAAGGTTATCAATTCCATCTCTGTACTTTCGGCGTTGAATAGGGTACATGACGATGATCTCAATCACCATACCGATAGCAATGGAACAGATACAGAAGTTTCCAATGGCTGTAAGAACCTTCTGGAAATGTCCAACTTGGTTTGTGCTGTCCACAAGATGAGCAGCTTTACCAAAGAAGGTGTGAACCCCTGTGGCAATAACAACCGCCTCGATTTCTCCTTGTTTGCATGTTGAACCAGAGAAAACTTCTTGGCCCGGGTGCTTGGTGACAGGAAGGGACTCTCCAGTTAGAGCAGATTGGTCAACCTTTAAAGGATCACCTTCAAGTAGACGGGCATCAGCAGGGATAATGTCTCCCAATTTGATGCTAACAATATCTCCTGGGACAAGAATAGCAGCTTCTTGTTCACTCCATTTTCCATCCCTAAGAACCTGAAACATCACAAAAAGAACAAAAACATTAGCTCTAGAGAATTTCGGAAAGTTCTGTACAACTTCTTCTTAGCATTCATTCTCTTATCATTTATTTACCTTGGTTTTAGGAGCTAGACCAGCCATAAGAGCAGCAGCAGCATTACCGGCATTGTTTTCTTCGATAAAACTGATGGTAGAGTTGATAACCAACAGACAGATGATACCGACAAAGTCCTGCCAATCCGGAGGCCTACCATCACCGTTGGCCAAAGCAATAGCCATGATTGCAGCCATTTCCATGACCCATGAAAGGGGATTCCACATAAACCCCAAAAACTTCAGAAGTTTGCTTTCCTGTCAATTATCATTGTACAAATCACCAGAGACATTCAGTAACACACTAAAAGGAGACAAAGGTAATATTGTTATATCTGAAGGCAACAACTGCAAATAGTTCAAACCTTTTTCTCTTCGAGCTTGTTGGGACCAAAGATCTGAATCCTGTCCTCCCCTTCCTGCGTTGTCAATCCTTCCCTTGAACATTTTAGCTGCTGGAAAACTTCCTCAATCGGAATTTTTTCCTGAAAAAAAAAAATCAAAAAACACAAATCCGATCAGATAAACCAAATTCAAGTAACTCAAAACATTCACATACACAGAACAGTTTCTGAAATCATCAAAAAGAGAAACCTTTTGTTAAGTAAAAACAAAGAACTAGATGGCTCTATCAACTCAGTTCATTATAACCTTTAAAAAAAAAAAAAAAAAAAAAACTCAGTTCATTATAAGAATCGTTGGTAAAAGATCCTATCGTTGACTAGTTCGGTAAAAGTAAAAGATTCGGCAGAGGGGGAAACTGCGGTGGTGAGGTGGGGACCACCACCACCACCGACCAACGTGATTGCGACGTTTAACACACGCGCCGCGAGAGTCCCACACTACCCGGCGGCAAAATCGATGCTTGGTCGCTTTAAACACAGTCCAAGACATGTAAAAGTTGCATTTAAAAAAAATAAAAAGCTTTACTTTATTTAGTGCCCCAAGAAAATTCACAAAGTTACGTCTGCACAAAAGATGTGTTCTTTTTTTTTTGTTCGTTGTTGGTTTCTTAAAGACAAAGAAGTTGAACGTACCACGGAAAGGTACATAACCCCAAAACCAACAACCAAAAAAAAACTAAACTTCTTGTTTAAAAAGATAGAAGATTAAAATCATAATGATCTTCTAAATAACATCAAATCAGTTCTTACGAGTTTGCTGTCACAATCCAAAAAAAAAAAAAAAAAAA
>NC_025695.1:5723287-5734946 GCF_000633955.1 Camelina sativa | reverse complement strand
AAAAAAAAAAAAAAAAAAAAAAAAAAAAAAAAAAAAAAAAAAAAAAAAAAAAAAAAAAAAAAAAAAAAAAAAAAACTCTGTTTCTTTCTTATCTGTCTTCTATGCTATATCACATGCTTAGATCTACTTTATTTTTTTCTCTTATGAACAAACTCTACATGTTACTCCAAACGTTACCTAAAACAACCCCTAATTAAGTATTAAATCTCCCCAGATTTTTCAATTTAATAATTAGTCAAATGTACATATTAACAAAAAACGAGCCTTTTCCGGGAAAAAAAATCTCCAACGTAATGAGAGAAAAATAAGTAAAGCAAAAGACTCAAAGCCCACCAAGAGTACAGATCTATTCTCTCATTCAAGCAAATCACCGAACAGTTTATGAGCATCATGATTAAAATCTAAAAACAGAGTTATAAAAAAAAAAATGGTATACCAGATCAACAGTCTCGTTCTTAATATCCTCGAGACTCGACATCTCTCTCTCCTTTTTCACTGACGGCGAATTCAGTACTTCAAAAAACGACAGCTTTCACCACCGTTTCACTCGATCATACGTACTCCGGCGAATGAGAGAGAGAGAAGAGAGAGATTAGGTGGTTCTGTTCTGTTGGCAGAGTCGATACGAGTCCCTTCTATATTTATAACCAATCTTTAAAACGACGACGCTCTCCGTTGTTTTGGTTCTTTCTTTGTGGGTCTCATTTAGCAACTTAGCCTTGTATATTTGTTACCCTTTTTTATTCAAATTTTATTTTATTTTGTTGCCTCTTTAAGTTCTCCTTAACCCTTTGACCGTTGATTAATTATTATTAACCTTCTTTATTATCAAACTAGAATCATATAATTGTGGGTCCTATACTCACTAAAATTATGGACTAAGTTTCTTTTTCCTAATTTTTTCCACCGTTTATAATCTTCTATAATTGTTTTTTTTTTTTGTTTAGTTTGAGATATATATTTTTCTAATGTTTGTAGTTTGAAAAAAGGGACTCTGCTAAGGAGGAGATAAGTATAGTATATAAGTGAAAATTTAATTTGGAGTGATCTCTTTACTTTTTTAATTACAAAGATCATAGACTTTTTTTGGTGTTTTGTATTTTCTTCCTTATGAAAAAAAAAAAACAAAAAAATCAATTATATGAGGAAAGAAATATTTGGGGGAGGTGTTTACACTGCTTAAGATTTTATTTTAAAATTTTTGACAAAAGCAACATACTACTTGCTGCGCTTAGCCTGTCCTCTTCTTCATAGAGTTTTTTTTTTTTTTTTCTCATGCCACCTATTAGGTTATTTATATCATGACAAGATATTTTATTCTGAACATTTCAACTTATGTAATATTTAAAAACAAAAATCGTTTTCTAAATGGTTTAGTTAGGTTCGTATGTTCTAATTTGGTTTTCCTGTAAGCAGCAATAATGGGTTACTTCGATATCGTTTTCAACCATAAGATCTTAAAAATCACTTGTCAATGACTTTCAAATCTTGAGAACTTTGACATAAGTTATTTTAGCAAAAACTATATGAAGCAGGTGATCTAATAAGAAGAAACAAGTTTGTTCAATTATCCATTTATGTGAATGGGAAATCAATTAGGGAGATATAACTAACTAATATAGCTAGAACATGGTACTCAAATATGTCGGATTCTGCATTGACTCGGAATCAACTTGGATGGGTTGGTTTTACAAGTCTTTATTGAGATTTGTGGAATAATTTAATTTTATACTACTATAGTTATATATATTTGTGGCCCTAAACGGTGGTGATATAATGAAAATATTGGCCCTTCCAAGGTGCCTCATGGCAAGGTCAGCAAAAGGGAACGATGTCACATGTTAATAATTGAAATATGAATACCATACCATAGTGTTTTTATTAAATTTGTTCCCTATGAATATATACTGAGAAATTGACTTTTGATTGCGATGGGTCCCTCTCAATAATACAAGTTCCTCATTTCCAACTCCTTTACGTTTTTACTTTTTTTTTTTCTGTATATTCATGTTCTTTAATTTTGTCAAGAGATTATTATTCTTCTAAATGTTACGACATATCAAAAAAAAAAAAAATATGTTACGACATATGATAAACACAGACTTCTTTGTTTTTTTTCCAAATAACATGATTTCTTTTTTGCATATTATTAAAAGAAATGATACGATGCTATCCTATAACATAATTATCAAACTACTTATTTACAGTTTGCCACAACATTTCTTATTTTTTGGTTATTTAGTAAATAATTTCACTATTTATTTAACTTTGCATCTAAATGAATCTTAACTAAATTCACTTCCAAACAAAATTAAAATATTATATATAAATATATTATCGTCTAGTTGACTTAAGTGACTCTTACAACATATTTTAAAACTTATCATTTCATATATAAAAAAAGAGGCAAATTTTGTTTTGTTTATGTACACTATACATATTTCATGTTTGTAATAAAATCTGAATAGCCAGATATCATATATATATATATATATATATATATATATTGTAATTACTAAATTATTCCTAAATAATCACGGACTAATTAACACTCGCAATTAAGGTACAGGACCAAAAGCCCCCATTTTGTTGATGATCTCTTTGATACAGAATGTGTAATCATTCGTTTTCAAAAGTTGCCCTTTCATTTGAGTTAAAAGTCTTAAGTTTGACTTGGTATATTCTCCTCTCTTCGTTTTGTCTTCCACTATTTACAACCTGCACTGAAACTAAAAAATGAAATTTCTTTTGTATTTATGCTAGAGCTTGACTTCATTATATAATACTTATTTAGATATAGATCTCTATTATGTAACAACGTGTATAGCCGATTATTTGTCTAAACTCCAGAACCTCTCTAGATAATCTTTATGATTAACCTCATACATAATCATGGAACCCATATTCTAATCTACGGTAGTAATGATTCCAAAAAAAAATAAGGAAACTTATAAGTAAGTACTTACTGTGAAAATTATTTGATTCAAATGATTACCAGAAGACAGCGTAGACTATGAGCTTGCAATCACGCTTGTCAATTAAATCACTGTAAATATGTATTTATTTAGGGCATTGGAAAAACATTTTTGGATGTTCTTAGAGTAAAAATATTATGAAAATAATATAAAATCATTAGTTTAGATTTTTTGTTAAGAAGTTGGTTATCGAGAGAACATGTTTAAAATCATAAGATTTAATAATATAATAATCTTAAATATATTATAATTTTAAAAACTTTAAAAAATAATATTGAAATTGCAAACTTAAAAAACTTATACTAAAATTCAAAATACAATACCAAATTTTTATGAAACAAAAAAATATTAAAGATATAAATAAAAAAACAAACAAACATATTACAATTTTAAAAACTTTAAAAAATAACATTTAAATTGCAAACTTAAAAAACTTATATTAAAATTGAAAATACAATACTAAATGTTTATAAAACAAAAAAACATTAAAGATATAAATAAATAAAAACAAACAAAACTTCCTCCAAACAAATAAATGTTTTCTCCTTTGCAAAACATTGTATTTGTTCACGAGTTGCCACGTCACCCAAGAACCGGCCCAAAATCAGTTCTACATCAAGAACCAACAACATGTTTTTCACGTACAGTTCTCTATATTTTGATTTTAAAAAGGTTTAGAACACCCAAAGTGTTCCATGGCTTACAAATTTATTTACGATAAATGTTTCTATTTTCCAAAATTATACTATTTGAAAGAAAATCACTTTGCATTTGACATTTTTTCATCAAATATATATAAAAAAATTCGCCAACTCCCAGGGATATCACTATCGTGAGTGCGATGTTAAAACTGTTTTATTATAGTATTATGTAATATATGGGTCGGGATTTCATACGAAATATTCTTCTATAAAAAGAAAAACATATATAGCACACATCTTTTGACGTATTAATTGGAGGAGTAAATAAGAATCTGATTAGAACGTACGGTCATAAAGAAAAAAAGAAGATACATATCGGTTTCATCATTGACTTGACATCTCGTTTTCCTTTTGTCTTTTCATCTTTTCTAATTTTACAAACGATTATATATATTATATGAATCATATCATTATGCTTAATAATAGGCATATAAAACAATATCATTAATCTGAAATTGAATTAATATATGTACTTTTAATGATAATAATGTTTTAAAGAAATGGGCAGAAATTTTTATAGGAAATCTTCAAAGATAAATTTATCAGGTATATATATATGTAGAACAGTACAACAAATTCAGATATAGATAGATGTTTTTATTTTAATGATTTTGTTCAGAAAGTAAACATCATATTTAGACGTACCCAGAAAATCCTGCACCATGTACGGCCTCACATGCCGTCCTGCGACGCGAGATAAGCCTAAAAGGTTAGTTGCTTGTTCCCTTTTTATCTTTGTCTTTCTTTTTCTTTTTTTTTCTAATATTATCTGCTCAGGAAAATATGAACGTGAATTTTTTTCAATAAAGCCAATCTCTTGGATCAAGAAATTCCAAAACCCTTATACATTTGTTTATGAAGATTTTTTATATAAAAAGTTAACATTTATTTTCTCTGAAACCGCATTGGTCAAGTGACATGAGTATTTTACATAAAGACATTCCTTAAATTTAAAGTCACTGAATTTATAATTATAAAAATACACTTATCTCTCTTTGCACTTGATTTCTCTGTTGTTTGAACTTTTCTTTATTAAAAATGTCATTATTCATATAGAATCAAATAAATTTTGAGGTAACTTATGGCACAAAAAACTTATGGCATGTTGAACTTGGACCCAACATTTCTAGCCGTTACATGCAACAAAAGTAAATATATATTTAATATGTTTGGGATCAATGCAAACAATAACTTACTCTGAAATATTGTCGAGGGAAATTTGGATTTTATTTTTATACTCCAGAAACAAAAACTGTACTTGTCTACAAAATTTAAATTATATTTGTTCGTTTTTTACTCATTTTATACTTTTAACTATTCAAATTTCACATATTATTAAAATTATATTGTATGATTACAGTATCATCATATATTATGAAGTTTTCTCTTGTAAACATTTAAAAATTTTAAATGCTAGCTAAAATTTTAGCTAAAAACTTATTCAAAAAACATTTAATAAATTTTAGCTAGCATTCCGGGAATAGTACATATCCCATAACATTTCAATTTTGTTTTCGTCAATTCCTAAATACATAATTTTTAGACGGGTGAAATGACTTCAGTACAATGGTAAATGGTAATTCCTCAATGCACAAGGCACCATCATACCAGGGATGGAGTCTCGTTTCTTATGAATATAGGAATTTGGCTAATGAATTGACTTATTGTGACCTAATCATTAAAAAAAATAAAAAAAATAAAAAAAAATAAAAAAAAAAACCTTCGTTGGCGGAGATGTCTTATTGTCAAAATTAGCAGGCGCATGTGTCCATTTGGATTACGAAATCAGCTTTAATTACCAGTTGATACCAAAAGGGTGACAACTCTTTTTCAACGTTCCTATCAGTAAAGAAAGAGAAAAAATATATATAGGCATTATTAATTTTTAAGTTTAAAAGTTATACTAATCAGTCTAATCGTAGTAAGGCATGAGTCTTCTCTATGGTGAATTTATGATCAGTTAATTAATAATTTGGTCTACTATTAAGTATTAAGTATTACTAGGTCCAGTTTCTATATTCCGCTAGAGATTCTAACGCCGTGAATTTATCATTTGTAAAATAACCGGCGTGATTTTGGCATTGGATGCCGTGTTGAGTTTTAAATGAGAGAACAAGTGGTGGTGATGAGTGATGAGTGGTGAGTGGTGGTGGCGAGGGGACTTGACCTAACCTAACGGGACCGTTACCTGTTACGAAGAAGAAGAATCTAAATGTCGTCTCTTTAAGGATCTGTCAATTTTACATATAATTACCTTCCAATCATTCGTAGCCACGTGTCCTTGTCTACTTACGCAAATAATTGCTACTGCTGCTCTGTTTCGGATAAAAATCTCATAAATCCATTGAATCTTGTAATGTGTGAATCCCACTTGGAACCAACCTTTTTGGTTTTAACTCTTTTGTTGTTCTCGATGGCACATCGCACATATATAGTTTCGCTGAAAGAAAGAAGAAGAAAAATGATAAGCCTTTTTCACGTACTAGATTGACTAATCAAATAAGTGAATCTTGTTTTTTTCTGTTGGTAAATGGTATTTGAAGCATCGTTACGTTTGTTTTTTTAACCAAGTAGTAGCAAGTCTAGCATCGAGTCACCGACCATGTTTCATAATATACTATACTCCATATCAAAGCCTCCTCAATTATGAAGATGTTTAGTTTTCACGAAATAAGTTTAAATGCTTATTTTGACTTTTCTAATATATTAGGGAGAAATTAAATGAAATTATGTCGACATGAACTTCAGTTGACTTCTATGCAATTAGGAAGGTAAAAACTGAAATGGTAACGGTGTTAAAACCAAACCTCATTCTGTAAAACTCTTTTTCTATGGTCAAATTATTGTTGATTTCTATGTTTTTCTGTTCAGATCAATTAAGTAAACCATACATGTTTAGAGATATAATCATTTTTTCAAATAATTGGTCAAATTCTACCAAAAACCAAATTCTCTTAGGAAAGCGAAAGACTAAGGGAAAAATATGAGATACGTATAGGCTTAAAAGGTTGGCCAGGGATAGAGATGAGGCAAAAAAACGAAGCCAAGTTTAGACAAGATGGCTCATTGAGGCAATGAAAGACGTAATTAGACAGAAAATATTAGAAAACTATAAACTCTTTTGTCCCATCTTTTGGCTTTACGAAAAAGGCCACGGCATATGTCATATATGTATTAACCTTCGCTTAAATATCAAAAGTAATGTATAACCTTAATTTTCTTCTTAATATATGAGAGTGTCTGTATGTCATAACATGTACACGTATGCATCTGCACAAATAATTATTTTGTTATTTTTAACTCGTTGATTAGGATTCCATCAATATGATGACATATTCATATCTCTACCTTTAATTTGTAACCTAATTTTTATATATATTAAATTATGTTCAATAGCAAGCTAATAAATAAAGACTGTTGTCTAAACTGATTCATTTTACAAGCATAAATATTACACATAAACAAACAAACTTATGAGATTCCAAGTTTAACGGCTACAAAAGTGATTTTTATATCATAATTGTTCTGACAAAATTTTCAAGAAAAGAAAATAGAAAACGAAAGTTTAGAGAGATTTTAACAAATAGATTTAGAAAATGTTGTAAACAACTACATACTTGTCTTTGGTTGGAGTTTACGCAAACAAGTGCATGTATTTGATGATTACTTACGCCCATTTTGATACAAGTAGTGTAAATGAGTGTGTACCAAAAAAATAACCGACAAAGGCGTAGGAAAATAATTAGGTGAAATAGTGAAAATTACAAGTAATTTTTTTGTTTAACACGTGATCTAGTTGTTTTCTGTACTTTCTACCTTATATTTTCTTGGTCAGCCAAGAAGACTTTTTTCACCATAATCATACTCAAAGTTACACAACTGCGTGAAAGTATATCCCAAGAAGTCAATACCCCACGAGCAAGTGGGCGGTCAACCAAAGAGACTAGGATGTTGAATGTTGAAACTCAACTATAAATGCGACGATAGTGATTCACCCCTGATAGTGAATAAAGTAGGAAAATTTGTAAAACCTAGGACCGAAAACGTATATAGTTATTAATTAAATACTGCATTTTTGTTAATTTTTACTTAATATCCTGTTTCTATTATTTATTCTTTACCTCAAACAAAAAATATTAAAAACCTATACCGAGTAAGATTTAAGCAACTAAATAATTTTTTTGTTAATTTTTGTTTCTTTTTCTAAACTTATACCAGTGAAGAGTTGTTTGTGTGTGTTTTTCTGGTCAAAGTGAAGACTTATTTTGAAACTTTTAGAAATCGAAAAGTTTACAAGAACCTGAGACGCCTAACTTCTACACACATGTAAAGTTGTAAACATAATATTAGTTGAGCCGAAATTAACCTTTGTCGTACAAATCGTACTAAGACTCCAGGAAAATATTAAGAGGTTTATTCCATTAATACTATTAACATTTGGAATTTTAACCAGGAGGGGTTGGTGACATTGGACCGTTTTGTGTCTTTTGGTCAGCCATTCCACACACATGGCTTTAATTCATATGGATCCACATCCATACGGAATGCATACATATCTTTACACGTATATGTATGCAACCATGTGCATATGGACAAAAAAAAGTTCATTAATTTTATCTCTTACAGAGAGACCAACTTGTGGAAGTTACTTATGGTTCTGGCTTTCTATCATTTGATAATGATTCAAATTAAAAAAAAATTATAATTGTCCGTACTTATCTTTCTAAACTGAAGATCACCGGTTGATTAAATTAATAGCAGTAAGTAACTAAAAATAATTCAATAAGCTTTCAAGTTGCATCATTTTGGATCTTTAATAATTGCATTGTAAACTAATACACCGTCACAAGGATAATGATTTTCCCTCATGCCGCGTCTCACGCAGCAAGTTGCATTTCTCATCACACATACTTCAAAACTAGAGCTTTAATTTAAACAGATTGAAACCAAACTAAATAATCTAAACTGTGATCGAAACCAAACCAATTTTTAAAAGTAATAAATCGATTTTTGTTTTTAAATTCCAAATTTAGTTCAACAGAACAAAACCAAATCAAAGTGAAGAAACCGTAAAGTAAAACTCGACATGGAACACGCCTAGAAAGGAAATACTCAAGACGCATGTTTCTAAAGACAAAGCCCCATGGCCAAGATGCACAGAAATATGAAGTTTCTTCTAGAACTCTTAAAAATAAACATTATGGCTTCGGTTGCTTAGCTAACCCAATATGTTTATTTTTTTCAACTTTATTTTGTATGCATCATCGTTTTGCAGAATATAGTATAGCCTTAGTATGTATGATGTAATTTTGTTTACAGGAAAACAAACCAATTCTTTAGGAACCAAAAAATATATAATATGATGAGGTTGGACCGTTGTTCTATGATACAATTTCAAAACCGAGAAGTGAAAACCAAACAACAATCGTACTTGGTTAACATAATGATTTCAAATATATGCAAATAGCCATATATAGTTTATATTTCTAATTTAAAATAGACGTACTATTACATTTGAAAACGACATACTAAAAGGATTTTTATCAAGAAAATATTCCCAAAGATCGACATGTGAACATGTACATGTGGTATGTACGGAAAAATAAATAAGATATTTTGGGCACAATGAAAAGGAAAAAAAGAAACAGCGATGGACCTAACATTCATATACACAAATTATATCCACAAGGGCTCTAGACACAAAGGGACAACTCTATTTACAATACAGTTTGGCACTACCACTGGACGTACCTAATTTAATTTATTCTTGTTCTTGTAATAATTTATATACAGCCTTTTTCAATTTCAATTATCTTATATTAATATTTATTTAAAATTATAAATGTTAGGTTTTAGTTATTAATTATTTAGTGATAAGTATGGTATCATGCATGTGTTTTCTTTTTGAATTTATTAGGTGCCCATGCTGCTTGTGCATCTGCTTATCTACACCCCACTTTCTCTATTCAAATTTCATCAGATATTATAAACCGTTTTTTAATATAATTGATAATTTCCTTCTCTCCTAACATTTACGTCTCTCTCCTTTCAGCTAAATTTTCTATGAACATAACATTAAGAGATGAAAATATAATATTACGATGGCATATATTTCTGCAAAATCTTCATCTAATCATTTTATGTGTCATGCATCCACGTTGGGTTAGATAATCTCGTTCACATAATATAGGCTAATGTGTAGTACTTTCATCTGCATAAGTTTATTACGTTACTATATAAGCTAAATGTGCAATCAATCAAAACAACTATTATAGATGACCACAAAAGTCCGGTGTTAATGCGTCGTAGTATAGTTACGACTTACGAGTTTACGATCCAAATACATTCTCAACCAGTGATATAATTGTTGGACTGACTAAATATTAAGATTTGCTTTCGGCGGAGAGTTTATGGCTTCGGTATATCAAATACTAGTATATGCGGTTACACCCGATTTTATAAAATTTTATCTATTTCAAAATACTATAGTGTTACTTCAAAATGCTATACGATCGAACATTAAAGAAGACGAATAATCAATCATTCAAAAGTAAAATGCTATAGTGTTATAACAAATATAAAAACTTCAAAAAAGGAAAATGATCGGCGTAGGATATAATATTAGTTGGAAAAAATATTAATAAAAATTATCTTAGACAGGATAAAATAAATCTTTGTAGAGATTCTTTGGAACAAATATTTTGATTTAAAAAAAAAGTTATATACAAATGTCATAAAGCTTAATCCGTACAATCACCAAAATAATAAATTAGTATTTAAGTATAATGTTTTAGTGAGATGGATAACACTTCAAAGAAGCAGAATAAGCATATTGTTAATCCTTTTACTTTTTAATATAATATGTAATTCTCTTTATCTACTTGCTTTTGTCTCCCCTGTATATTTAAAACTCATTAGAATGACTATAGAAATGAAAAGTTCTATGCAAAGACAAAGCAAGTCAAAGTAACAAAAAGGATGATAGCACTAAAAATGATTCAAATCTAACATTCTTATCTGTAAAAATATCAGCTAACGTTTTTGCGTTGAGAGAAACGGTAATCTGACCCCTGGTGATTTGGAAACTCATCACTTATCAATTAGTGAGTTATATTCAATAGAAATGAAAAAAAAAAAGATAGGTATTTAAATTGATTTTATGCTGTCATGACGCCAATTTCTTCAAAACAAATTTGGTATGCCTATCTCTTCTTCATCGCATATGAACATATATTTTATATATGCAAATTTTATCAACAATACTATAGAAATATTTTGGCATTAAAATTAAGAATAGTGGGATATGGAGCATGCCGAAAAAAAAAGTTTTCAGGTTGGAAATTCTTTGATTATAATCAGACATGGTCATTTTGTGTCCGTTCCTGCTTTTTGCACCTTTTTTCGAACAACTATTGGCTAAGTTTTATTTTATTATATATATATTGTTTTCATTTGTTTCTTGTTGTTCTTGATAAAGATTTTCTGAAATCATAAAAATACTTTTCAAAGGTTTCTAAGAGAGGAATAATCGCAACATGCCTTTTGTCCATTTTCCCAACATTCAATGGACCAGCTTTTTTCTTCTTCTCCTTTTTCGACTTCATGTGCTTGTTTTCTTTTCTATCCCCATGATTTGGTATAAAAGAAATATTATGTGCATACTTTCTATTCATGGTTCATCAAGTTGGATATTTGTAATCATAATTTCCTTTGTCTTTTCCTTTTACTGTTTATTCAAGTTGTTTTATATAGTATAGATATGTTACCAAGTTTATAAAGTCTATAAAACAATTGAGTGATTGATAATTTAGATAGAAACAAAAAATCTCAACATGTAAATAGCGGAAAGTGATTGGATTTTATTGGGCTGTGAGGCCCATATGGGAATCCAAATATTTAAGAAAAAAATGATTCTTCTTCTTTTCCTGATTTACAGATTATAATATATCCTCAAATACACTCCATTTTTTTTTTTTTTTTTTT
>NC_025695.1:5717261-5723236 GCF_000633955.1 Camelina sativa | reverse complement strand
TTTTTTTTTTTTTTTTTTTCGGTCTACTCAAACCATCATATATAAAGTTCGAATCCAAATATGATTATTTTTTACTATCAAAGTTGATTTAGAGGTTATAAACGACGTGTATTACAACAATTTAAATTTTTTATATATACTTAGAGTTGCATATCCCTTGTACATAAAACGTCCAATCAATCATAATCCATTATGATTTACTTTTCATATCTTTTAGAGTTGCTCAAACTATGGTTTGCAACTTTGTATAATGATACATTTTGTATTTCTACTACGTAATTGGCAGATTATATTTTTCATCACTCCATTTATATACGAAATATCACTACTATATTGTGATAATGTATAATTTAGTAAACATCGAATCCACAAATAAATTTATTTTATTCGATTAGAATATGCGGCAAAGATAATAATTTGCAAACAAGAGTCAAATTCATTGCACATATAAGTCAAAGTGGTACATGATGTATATTTTGGATGCAATGATGAAGCCGCAAACATAATATAAGATCCTATTTACCCCTCAAGCGCTCACAAATTAATATTTGGGATGGTGCAAATGTATATGGACGACCCACCATGAATTAATATTCGCCACTATATATTTTTAATTGAAGTTTTTTTTTTTTTTTTTTTGTGAGAAAAAGTTGGATAATCTAATCAAAATGTTTTATGATACTGATGGCTAAAATTTTGAACAAACATATGGATAGGATCGAGCGTATGAATGAAATTTTTTATTTATCTATTGTAAAAATTTTACAAATGTAATAAAAAAAAGTTAATACAAAAATCTATAAGTTGTGCATCATAAAACTCATTTTTCTTTTTTGCGTTTACATATTCCATCTTGTTAATTAAACAAACAAAAAAATTGACAAAATATATTTAGATCAAAGTTGGTGTGGCCGCAAGACACCTATCTATCTTGTTCCGCAAGTCACCGTATGCACAGTAGAATAGTTGATGTCTGAGATATCCCTCAATTATCTGTTTGAAATAAATAACTAGAATAGTCGATGTTTGACATATACATGTACAAATATATATCTTGATTGTTCTCTTTTATGTTAAAATCTAGGTCTAAAACATGTTTTGCAACGGAAGATTCAAATTAAAAAGACCAGGCAGAAGAGTTTTAAAGGTGAGACACATCGCTGGAGGCATCACTTCAGTTTTTTTTTTTTTTTTTTTTTATATACTGGATTTGTTTGTAGATTTCAGCTTTCATCATTCCTTGATTTTTATAGTAGTAGTAGATCACGTCACACGTGTAATCAAATGCTTACACATAGCAAGTGTAGAAGTACTGTAAAAAAATAGAATCTATGAAGAAGTCATTCGTAGTGTAACGAAACATATTTTGCCACATCGTCTAACACCAGAATGGTTTCTAAGCTAGCTGCTGTTTCCTCGTCTCCGCAATCACCTTCACCTTTATAAAAGACTCGAAATCGTCTGTCCTCTATCTCTCAAGTTCAACGAACTCACTCTCTTCTGATCGTCATCTTCAAATAGATCACTAAGTCTAAGTGTCTCTGCAGATCAGAAGCAATATAACAAATCATACTTTGCCACATCATCTACCACCAGAATTGTTCTAAACTTGCTTCAATGGAACCATCAATTAAGGATGACGAAGAAACCATCTCCACCACTTATTAAATCTGAATTTCATGTTGCATTAGATAGCCAAACACAATCTGCATGGAGTTTTCATTCATTATGTAAAATTTGATGGTTTGATGTGAGTTTTGGTTGGCCTTATATTATCCATCTTTTAGCTAGGACGTTTATATAGGTACAAAAAGTTTTATATTGTTCAAAAAATAAGTTACCCCAACAAAGTTTGACATAATGTTGTAGATGATGACAAATGATTTTAATAATATAGTATTTGCATTGTATATGATGACGAATGACGATGACGATCATGATTGCTGACGTATTTAAAGTTCGTTACATTTGTTATTGGGAAAAAAGCTTTAAAATAATTCGTTTATTATTGGAACTATGTATTTTTAAGCTTTTTTCCCCATTTGTTATTGGAACTATTTCCGAATTATTGAAAATAACTCTTACGGTATCAATGTTTAGTAATCCTCTGAAGATTAATCAAATTATGCCATTGTTCTCGCAGCTTCATCATGATGTACATATAGAAGTTATCATTTTCATAACCTTCTTCTGTATTAGTATAAGATAACATTTTTCCGGAAGTCAACGAACTAATAATAATTCAGCCTAGTACTAAATTATAAAATGGAATCAAATCCATTAAAATATAAATAAAAATCCCCGACAAAACAAAAATTTAAAAACTATTCGATAGCAACAGTACTACTGTTCTTGCATGGAAATGTTCCAATAATGCAAATTTCCCAATAATTAGAATAAAGTTTTTGAAAATGACATGCATGAATAACATGAAAGAACCGTTAATAATAATAACCCACATATGAGACAGCCCATCTCTAATGCCACAACTTCATACAGAATCCAGATGGAACAACCGCAGACGCACCACCACTACCACCACCAACCGCAGAACGCTTGATGGAAACGCGATCGTCGAAAGTATCAATGAGCTGCTCAGCTAAAGCCATGGGATCATCAATGAACGTATCGATGTATATCTTCACAACTCTAATCTCTTGTGACGTCGCTCTTAAACTATACCAAGTCAAAAACTTCTGTCTGAAAGTCTTATCAATGTGTCCTGAACACTCGAGCTGTCTTATGATCTTCACACAATGCTCTAGTCCGCTCTCTGATCCTCCGTTAGCTGAATGATCTCCGTTGTTACAGTTGTCTTTCCTAGCTTGACGGTTCTTGATTTCGTCTGACCTGAAGGGAGTGATTGGCAAACTCGCATCCGAATTGTTTCGGTTACTAACAAGATTAGTCGTAGTAGTCAGGACTGGAGTTTCAGATCTTGATCCGTTCTTGTCAAGAACAGTTTCTAGTTCTTCTTCCTCCTCCAACAGCACAATCTCTTCAACGTTATTCTCAATCTGTACAATGTCTGATTCGGTTGTCCTCTTCTCTCTTTTCGCAGCACTTTCATCGACTGAAGGAGAGTTGTTGAGGTCGTTCTTTAATGGCCTCTTCGGGACAATGTAATCATTGTTGGACTCAGCTTCAACAGAAGAAGGATTAGAAGACAACGTGCTGCAATTTGTGAGAGGGCTCTCGCTTCTCTCAACTGCCGAAGAGCAATTTGCTCCTTCTTCAGCGCTACGTGTCAAAACATTGATTTCATCAACTCCCATTTCTCTGGTTCCACTGTAGGACACTACTCTGAAGCAATACTCAGAAGCTGGAGCTAACCCAGAGACAACAAATCTTGTGTTTGGAGTAAATAGTGTGCAAGTAGATTTCTCCGAGTAGTCTTTTTCTGGTACTTTACGGTGCCAAATACTGTAGTGAACGATGTTTGGAGGTGAGGGAATATCGTTAGAGGCGAGAACCACTGTGAGTGAAGTTGCGTTTACATCCTCAAACCTGATCTTGGTTGATCCTGTGGTTGCTGTATCTGCAGATATCTCATTGCTCAATACATGAGAACAATCTACGAAACAAAATCAGAGAATCAACATTCTTGAACATACTCAACATATTACTTAATCATTGAAAGGGTATAAAAGTTCTGACCTTGCTGCATCTTTGAGCTGCGAGGTGAA
Organism: Camelina sativa; assembly: GCF_000633955.1. Taxonomy (NCBI): domain Eukaryota; kingdom Viridiplantae; phylum Streptophyta; class Magnoliopsida; order Brassicales; family Brassicaceae; genus Camelina; species Camelina sativa. The sequence continues at coordinate 5,719,550 of NC_025695.1, read as the reverse complement.
GGCAATGCAACAACTTCAGGAGTTGTAGTTTTCAGAGTTTCAAGAGATTCAAGAGCAGTAGAGCAAAGTTTCTGCACATCGGGTCCCGATTGAAGTCTGTTAACAATTCCTCTACCCATTTTCATAGAGAGACCAGTGAGAGGACCCACATCAGCTTCAAGACACTTGACAGCTTCATCCACAACCTCACACAGATTTAGGTATTTAGTTGATCCCTTCAAAAGTTTCTGGACTAAGAAAAGACGGTAACAAAGTACATCTACCCTTCTGGTTTCTTTAGCAATCGTCAATTGCTTCTTCCAACATTCAAGCAGACTGTTCGTTTTACCGCAAGAGACACAATAGAAGCAGCACCCCTCACTTCGCTTGTCTTTTGCAAGACCGGATTTTTCAGTCTTGAAAGCACATTCAAGATGGCATGAGAATCCACAAGACTCACCCTCAAATGGAGGATCTGAGCTACATGTTAACCAGAGACTAGGATCTTTGTTATCATCATACTTATGACAGATGCAACAGGAACACCTTCTGCAAAACGAGTCTTCCTGTCTCAATACAGCACGGCAAGCCAAATTTTTGCAGTAGATAGTACTCTCACCTGACCAAATTCTATTATCAGGTTAGAATGCACCAAACTGTTGATACCTTTGAGCTGGAAAAAGAAGATTTTGTTACCTTTAGTGTTAACCGATCTGCAGCTCCCTGAGGCATTGTTGGTTGCTGGAAGTGGAATCACATACCGAGAAGGATTATCGACCTTCCTTTGTCTCTTTGTGTTTTTCTGAATAGGCAAAGAATCAGAATCTCTCTTCTTCCCTTCATTGTCTCCAGAGTTTTTCTCGGAAACAATTTTCAAAAGGGTCTCAATGATCTTGACTTTGGTCAAGCCAGTATATTTCCTTTCTTTTCCCATTTCTGCGCATAAGATTTGTAGAATCTCTTGGCGGCTCCATGCCTGCAAGACTTCAGAAGCTAGATGTGTTTGCTTCGACAGTTCATAAACAAGCTGTCTCTTCTCATCAACACTCATTTCATTGCACGTCGATGAGTCACCTGCAGCTCCTGTATATAGAAAGAAAAGAAAAAAAATGTAAATTTACAATATTGGCTTGAAGTGAATGCAATGAAGAACAATGTCCTTAACCAGAAACAATCAAAGACAAAAAAACATGAATTTGCTGTCTGATCTTACACAAAGGATGATACTTGAAGCAATCTTATTTTCCAAAACAGAGAAGAAAGACTCCAAATTCAATATAAGTGCAACTACAAACCTAATTTGGAACTTTGAAAACAAACAGCTCATATGAAAAAAAAAAAAACAAACAAAGAAAGTTCAACAACCACCACAGGACAACAACGTTGATAAGGTTAGATCCACTACGAGAGCGACTTTGAGAGACACATCAAAAAGAGTCAGAGAGAACCCAAACAAAAGATGACAAAGCAAAGATAATGTTCTTTAGTATGCAATTGAGAAGGAAGAAAGAAAAAAAAAGACCACAAGAGAATGATTCTATTAGGTATTAGAACCTACATTACATTTCATCAAATCATGGAATCTTATTCTATACAGAAGCAAACTCATATTTTTTTTTTTAGTCTTTTGACGCACGATTTTAAATTCATCAAACCAATGATAGTGGGAAACTAAAGTAAACAAACAAACAGACACAGAGAAGAATATGGAGTTAGAACCAATCAACCATAAAAAGAAGAGGGTAGGGAAGACCCACCCATTAAGAATCAATCACCAATAAGAAAAATAAAAAGAAACCCAGTAATCTAAGATCAGTAGCAGAATTAGTATAAAAAAAAGGCATAGAACAGTCATTCTCAAGACCCTCCAAAGAGGAAGATAAAGTCTCCACCTTTCAAAAAAACATAATTGAATAATAAAAATAAACAAATCGAAATCTGCATCCAAAGCTTTTAAACACACAAAGACGTAAAAAAAATTTGTATCATTGAGAGAAAAAAAAGAGAGAGAGAGACACGGATATCGATAAATCTTAAGGCAACCAATGAATGAAGGAGAAACCCAGAAAAAAGTAGTACCATCGTGAGAAGAATCCATGAGGGGGGGGAGAAGTGTAGAGAAACTAATCAAACCCACATTATCATCAAAGGAGAACCACTACTCAGAAATCTTCAGACCCCTGCCATGTTGAAGAAGAAACAACAAAAAAAATTAGGTGAACAATGAGGAAAAAAAAAGAGAGACTTTATGGAGTGAAATAAAACAGAGGAGAGAGAGAGAGAGAGAGAGAGAGAGAGAGAGAGAGAAGA
>NC_025695.1:5708319-5716877 GCF_000633955.1 Camelina sativa | reverse complement strand
AAAAAAAAAAAAAAAGGAAAAAAGAGAGAGTAGTTACCCAATAAGGAAAGCTTAAGAAAAATTTTAAAAAAAAAATATCGTCGAGCAAAAGAATCGAACGGTTTGATATCGTTTTCTCTCTCCCTCTTCGTTCGGAATAGTTACCGGAGAACGGAGACACTGGAGAAGAGAGAGAGACGCTGCTGTGGATGTGGAGCAAAGAAGAGAGAGAGAGAAGAGGATGGGACTATGAGGAGAGAGAGAGAGAGAGAGAGAGAGAGAGAGGCCTATGATAAGAGGAGATGCAGTTTTATGGTGGGCCTCAAAAAGGGTTAAAAATATATATGTTTTGTTTATTTTCTTTACTTTTTTTTTTAATATATATTTTTATGGTCACGTTACTTCTGTGAATTTTGGGTTTAGCGTAACGTTCGTAATTTTTTTTTTTTTTTCATACACATGAATTAGTAACTCTGTTTTTGTTTTAAAACATGGTGATTGGTTGATTATAAGTAGTTTAAGAATCAGATAACATTTAAAAAAAAAAAATGTGAGAGGGATGAATGATGATGATGATGATTCAGTCCAATGTCTAGCTGTCTAGATTCTAGACATATATTTTCGAGTGTTCTTCGTAATAACAACATATTATATGGTGTTTTTGAAGCTCAGGAAATTAAACATGCAATTTTTCGAACTTTACGATTTAGAATCGTTCTTTTTTTTTTCTTTGGATTTTGCATGTTAGGTTTTTGCTTGTGTTTCCTTATTGTTTGTGTTGTGTTGTAGTTTTTGTTATTATGTTTATAGTTTTTAGTTTTTTCCGCTATCTATAATTCTATAAAAAAATTTGCAAAAAAAAAGTATATATATACTTTACATTATAAAAAAACATATTATATATATACAGTACTTACATAATTTAGCATGTTTTCATATATATATATATATATATAGGAAAATCTTTAAATATGAAACTCAAGCGAAACTTAATAGAAAAAAATGCAGAGAGATGACTACAAATTGTGATCAAATATTATAAAAGATATGTGAGAGTTGGTTAACCAAAAAGCAAATTGAGAAGATTACTTCTCAAATATGAATGTAGGGATATATATATATATATATATATATATTTAAATGTAGGGGTATTTCTCCTAACAAGACAAAGATAATTTATAGTTCTTACGAGTCAATCATAACAAAATAATACATTAGTTCCTTTATTATGTGACACTTATCTTTATCTTTGTTTGTTTTATTTTTGAATAAGCATGTCGCACACAATAACACATGGTAGATACGCATTGGCAAATCGCATCGAACTGTATACGTGTGTGTTACGGGAACATTGGCTATCATCACATACGAGAAAAACTTTGGATTTGAACGGGGAGATAAGGACATGTGCTAAACACTTCGGTGTCTTTTATTTATCAGTACCGCAATATTGATTTTCTTTCAAAATTATTTGGATCACAAGTAGTCTCGAGATGGGATAGATAGATAACACAATTGTGGATTCTTTTGGGTCTGTATTTAGCTTTTTGTCTATTGTAAATCAATTTACAAGAGCGCATTGAACATTATAGTAAGAAACAACTAAACTAACCGTTAATGATTTTACACGAAAATTATTGTTAAGTCCACATCTACTCTGTTTTTCTAGGTTTCTTGTCTAGCGAAGGCACGCGCTGACTTCTATTTCTCTTCAGATTCAGAATATATGAATGTTAGTTTCGAAGCTGATGAAACACACAAATCGATAAATATGTATTTTTCTACTTCTTTGATTCAAATAATCGAAAATATAAGGTTTTTGCATGTGATATTGGTCGGATTAATTTGATTACCCCTATAACCAATCAAATCCATAACTTTTTTAATGCCAGAATATGTTTCTTAAGACAAAAATTTTGTACGTAGTCTATGGTCACATCATCACATGGATGATCAATATACTGTACATGAATAACTACTAATGGAATAGTATATGGTAGGATTGGATTAGCAATGACGATAGATGAAATTATATATATAATAAGATTAGCAACAGCCAACAGCTAGCATATGACATTGTAAATAATTTCCTTTGTCAGAGCAAGAAACGTGAAGATAAGTAAAGTATATGGTCATGCTTCTTTCGTATCACTTTAATTTATTGTTATTGAATCTCCACCTAACCTATTTAGCAAGCATCTATGTCATAGTAAAAGCTAGCTAGTATTATTACTACAGGGAACATACATGTTTTTCTTTTCTTTCTAATGGAAGTCCCAGGGCTAAAACATGCGTTCTTCTTTTGCCGGAGTCAACCTTTTACAGATCAACCTGTTTTCAGAAAATCGCCACCCATCCCAAGCAGCACTTGAACCAGGGACTGGCTTCAACGCAACGTTATTACCAACGAACTCGATAATACACAACCTAAGCTACAGTTGGTTACCAACATATACATACGTTTTTTTTAATAATCAAACGTATTGACTTTTTGGTTGGCATGTTTAACCGGTGTAGCCAAACTCAAAGCACCCAAGAATTTTAGAACAATGCATGGTTAAATCCAAAACATTCTGTATACGAAATCTACGATACGAAATAGGTATTTAACTTCGATTAAAATTAACATTTGTGAATATACGTATCATCATGACATCATCTGTAATATGGTTGGATGAATAGTTTATGCGGAAGTCGTGCATGGTACATTGTTACGAGCTGGATATGACAAAGAATCCTATATATACAAGAAAACTGTTAAGACTTAGAATGGTGGAAGAAATTAAATACTGTGGACTGGCAAGTGGCGACATACCCATAAAGAATATTAAAAACTAAAACAAATATTAATGTTATCGTCTCATGTGGTCCCTGAAGGGTTTTGTTCAGTTGTGTGAATTGTGATTGCTTTACCAACAAAAAGAAATAATCATACATCATTGCATGGGGTAAGTACGAAAAGCGAGAAAGAAATCTCATTTACTTTAATTTCATAATATTTTGTCTTTGTAGAATCTGTAATATTAGTTTCATCATAAATAAAATTTTGGTCGTGAAACAGAATGCTAAGTTTTTAGACTCGTTAAACATGTCAATTTTTATTTTATATTTGTATTTTGCAGTTAGTTGAAATTTAACCATCAACCGAAAAAATAATCATGATCTATTTAAGAAATCCCGGACAGTCGTCGAAACAGGACCAAGCCATTGCAATTTGTCACAACATCCCTATTTAATACCATATATGTATCTTCTTGCAATGTTTCTGAAAAGATGAGGGCCACATTACTATCACATATATGAATTTTACGTAGTTTGACCTAAACTAATACAAATACAATCATATAGAAGAAAAAGGTAGTGAATATAGTCTAGTGGTGGTTTCGTCATATCAAAGTCGGGAGGTGTGAAATTGTTTTCTAGTGGATACGCACACTACTTGACTTAATTATTATATATGTTTCATGTCATAGATTTCATAAGTGGCCTGAGTTTTGGCATAACACGCTACACAATTTAATTTCACGTCGGTAGAAACTTAAAAGCGGAAAGTTTGTTTGTTCAAAAAATTAAGAGTGTATAAAATATGATTACAACAAATTATTCAGCATATATAATAATTGAATCTTCATCAACAAAAAGGTGCTTATACTTGTAATTGGGTACATATATGGTCCATCCGATCAACATAATTATGTCCTTTGTAGCACTTTTATGGCATTTTTTTTTTTAATCACACCAGCCGAAAAATGTCTTACTATTAACAAAATACTATAATTTAAGAAAAAAAGTCAAGAGTTCTATAGCAAACTATTGTGAATTCTTTAGTCATCTTTAGCTTATTGCTTTTCGACAACAAATCCACTTGTTATGACACACACACACACACACACACACACAATGTTGCAAAAAAAAAAAAAAAGATAGTGGCCCAAAGGAGATTCTGATTTTCTATGTGTGGAAAGAGTAAAGGTCATTCTTTCCTAATCCATTGCATTTCAAACTTTTTATTATATTAAACAAACAAAAACAAGCTAAGCTTATTTATGCCTTATTGATTGTAAAGAGTGTTTCTAGGCAGACGAAGTCATAGCACGAAGGCAAGACTTGGAAACCAACCCATTTTCAGATACATCAAAATCGATTTGGAACCCATGAACATGGAATATGACCATATAAGAGATCTAGAGAAAAGTTAATTTCGTTTCTTTTATCTCTTACTATACTATTGGCGTGTAAAACTGAATTTGGGTTTTATGATCTCTGATAGGGTCACACGAGTAAAGTATAGTTTTTCAAAAGTTGAACTCGTGAAAATGTTGCTGCTAAAAGACATGCTTTGTGTGTGTTTTATATGCATGTAGTTCAAGTTACAACATCTCATTGCAGTCTAATTTGTAGTTTATACTCCACAGGACTTAACATTGAAACCTACAAATCAAGGCCTACTTATTTGGAAAATAAAGGCCCAATTGGCCCAATGAATTATTTTCACGCAACGCAACCGGTATAGTGCATGTTAATCGAAAGAAAGAAGAAATATATTTCAATTTTCTGAATCGAATATGTTTGCTGATAGATTAAAACAAAATCAAAGATACTTTTGTTAAATACTGTAATTTATATATATTGTTACCTATGCAATTTTTTTTTTTGCCAACCACATACAAATTTTCATTTATACAAAAACAAATGCTTTAGTTTTGTTTTTACTAATGCTACTTAAACCAATCGACATACATGTAAAGGTACTATATAATATCTGGTGTCAAATCTGATAGTTAACAAGGAAAAAAAAACTGATAGTAGCAAAATTATGAAGTAAGTATTGAACATTTTATAGTTTCTCTTCATTAAAAGAGAAGTTATTAATATTTGAGACTTTTTTTTCTTTATAGTGTCCAAGTATTTGCCTCACCTCAAGTTCAATACACAAATATTAAAAAATTATATGGATGTATAGAAAATACCAGAAGATATATTGACAATAACATTTTAAGCAAGTATAGATAAAATATATTTCAATGATTACACTTATAAAATTATAGTTAGAGAGAACCAAAGGCCGGTCATTATCAAACAATTGCAGATTACTGATGTTTTATTGTTAATAAGATTTTGATTTGATTTTATTGCGTATACATACAGACTTAATTTTGTTGATCAAATAAGAACAACAAAGCAACATTGATTAATATACAAAGTTTGATGGGGAAATGGAGGAACCAAGTGGTTAAGTTTTGTCCACGTGATTCATGGTTTCCTATCTACCAATGAAAAACCTTATAAATAACTTACTCATCAATCTCGCTTACGTGGGCTTTCTATTGCCACTCTCGCCTTTGGCATTTTGAGCCCAACATAACTCCAGCTAAGTCTATTTTAAGTATTTATAAAATCATTTTATATACCCACCAACCACTTTTTTGTATATATATATAAAGCAAATATAAAAGGATTGATAACCAAAAAAAGGATAAGACTTGTACTACTTCTTTGTTTTCTGTCGATGAGAATGGTATAATGTAATTCGAGTTTTGTATTTCTAGAATAAGAAATTAAGGAATACATATAGGTGTAGTCTAATAACTTCACAGTTCACACTTTTGATTTCTTTTGGGAATGTGTTTTCGTAAAAAGAGAAATTGGTTTAAGGCATTGTTAGCATGTTGTTTTGGATGAGACGTTACTACAAAATCATATAAGTCTTTAATAGAATGGCATATATAAGAAAACAGACAGTGTGAAAATTTTGATATACGTTTTTAGATTAATTAAAAGTTTGATTACTCAAAATATTTCCGTTGTAGAGGTATTAACTGAAACGAATATTGATCTCTAAATGGGTATATCCTATATTCCTATATAATTTCGTAATGTACACGATATACAAATAAATGCCATAACAATAACATATAGACGATCAATGTAAATGTGATAACAACGTAGTATAGTTCTATCTACCATATCTATAAATGGGTATTGTACATGTAACATTGTAGATTATGTTTGAAATAGTGTTAAGGAAAAAGACACGTGTGTTGTGGTAATTCATTTGTCGTGCCTTCTTTACATACCTGTGGTGGAATCTTCACTTTGGAGATCTAATAATTAAATTGTTTTGGCATGAAGTTGACACATGTAGGTCGATCGAAGGAAACGCCAATTATAACCAAATTGAGCTCATATCGCAAAGATCCAACGAACCCAAATGGTGGTAGATTAATGGCAAATTATTTTCTGGATCTGAGTAAATAATAAATTTATGTATGTTTTGAGTATTTTTTTCATAGACAACTACGTAATTCACATAACGGCTTTTTATATAACTAGGTTTTGAATTTGCATGACTTTATTTGATATATTTTGATAAAAATTATATATGATTGATTACGGTAATAAAATATTATCTCATAAAAAAAATTAAAATTAAAACTAAAGAAAAAAATTAAATTTCAGATACACAATTTTCTAAAATATAAAAATTAGTTGTATTATAAAATCAAATCTGATAAAAAAAATCATAAACTTAACTTGACGTCCAGGCGAGGCAAATCAAACTGATGACCTCACATATCCTAAACCATTTTCTTTGACCATCAGAAAAACAAAACAATTTTATAATCATGAATTTAACTCGTTTTCATATTTAATTGATCGCTACCACCTATGTGTTTGTGTTTTTTTATTCAATGTTTTCTTATTCTTCATATTCTTTCTTGTCATTTTCATTGTCAAATTTTGTGTTTTGTCATCGTAACTTTTACCGTTTGGTTCTTCGTTATACTCTTTTTCTTCTTCTTCCTCGTCAACTTCTTCACATTCTTCCACTAAAAAACCTTTTTTAGACTACCACACAACTTGTTAACCCATCAAAGTCCAAGAACAAAATCATTTATTTTCTCATAAAATTTGTAAAATTCATGATTATCAGCATAATCAACACATGCATCCAATTATTGACAATTTTATCCATATACTTATTTGGTTTTAGATCCACGCGTTTAGAAACTTCTCAAACCAAAATCTTTACTTGGTTTATAATATTTAAAAAACATAATAAAATATACTAATAATTATATATTTAATATGAATCATATGATATATAGAAATATGAGTACACTAATTTCTAACCATAACCGATGGTTAATAAACCTTAACCGTGACAACTGTAACCTTGGTCATGCCTATGTATAGCTAATAAAACATGTGTATTTGTCGTCCATCTTTCTTCTTTAAACCTCAAAATTTGACTCAAACATCAAATTAAGGTCTTGCGATATCAATCCTTCTTCCTTAGACCCAAAAATAAAAAATTAATGAAAGAATATCAACTCATCTCTAAAATCATACACAAAAATATGTTTTACAGCTCATAAGAAATAAAAGCACAAATGTAGATAAATAAGAATTTATGTTTTGCAGCAATATTTATAATATTTTAAACTTTTAAAAGGTTTCGAAATATAAAATTTGAACCTTTTAAAATTTTTCAATATTTATAATATTTAAAATTTTAAAATCTTATAATATTTTTTTGAAACTGTTTAAAGTTTTAATTTGATCAAATAAAAAACCAGATCAAACCAAATAAAACTTTTAAACTTGGACGCCTGATAAATCAAGCTTTCATGTCATTTCGTTGTTGGAAGCATATTAATCTTATTTATACTGATTCTGAACTATTGTCTAAAAAATTTATAGCCGATGTGGGATATTGTGCTTAGTTCTTTGATTTCTATAAATTTAAAATTTTCATTTTTCTAAAAAATTCTGTAAATTTAAAAAATGTTAATGAATGACATGTCAAATCATGATAGGTTGTTTAAAATAATTCTTAATATAGAAAATTCTGGAAATTGTATAAAATATTAATAAGTGATATGTCAAATTTTTATTGGTTGTTTAAAATCCTTTGTGAGCGGCTTTAAGAACTTATAGCTCATACTTTTTACTAGTATAGATACTCCAAACGTTAGATTTCAATATAAGCCCATTCGATTATAAGAAAAATACGGTTACAAATTATTATGACCTTTTCGAAAGTTAAATAGCTCGACCAGAATTGAACAACTTTGACATGCGAGTGATTGACCATCTTCAGCATGTGCATGTCTGCGTTACGAACCTTCTTCGTAATAGACATCAGTTTTTAAACTTCAATGAATTGTTTTGTCTTTAATTTTTGAATACTGAATAGTCTATGGAGCTGTAGTATATATATTGTTTTATAGTATCTGGCGCACTTAATTAGTTTACTTTATATACATTTATATACATAGTACATGTTAGGCCATTATTAATGGGAGAACACCAAGGGTGATCTTAGCCCAAAAAAATTATAAAAATAATGAATAGTGGCTTAGAACACTTTTTTTAGTTCTTGATGTAGAACTGATCTAAGCCCAGTTCTTATTTGACGTGGCTTCATGTGATTGGACGAGATTTTTTGGAAAAAAAGAAAATATTTCATTTATATAAGTAAGCAATTTAAATGTTAATTTATAAGTTTTTATAATTGTAATATGTTTAAGAATATTATATTAATTTATAAGTATATAATTGCTTTTATATAAGTA
>NC_025695.1:5686832-5707276 GCF_000633955.1 Camelina sativa | reverse complement strand
ATCTTTATTCTAAGAATACCATAAATAGTTCTCCCATTTTTTTTACCTATGATCTTAACAACTGATCTAATATTATTTTCACTATATATTTAATTTAAGAACACCAAAAATAGTTCCCCTTTAATGATGCCCTTAAAAGTGTTTACTAAAAACAATAAAATACAAAAAAAAATAAGAGTCAAAGTTCCTTCCATATTTGACCAACCAAGCTTGACCGGCCGTGGCGAGAGTCGATGGGTTCAAGAGTTCAACTCCATGTCATAAATTTTGCCCAAATCTAATATTTTGGGCTACATGAATCCCATAGCTACGGACATTTCTGAAACGAGAAACAAAACCAAATTTAAACTTGACATATATATTTATATTAGAAAACTAGAGACTGAAATCATATATAGCTAGTACCAATCCTATTACTTTAAAAATATGTTATTGATTTCGAAAAACCAATAAGTATACACTCAATTATTGATGTTTATCACAAAACGATTAAAGAGACATAGCCAAATTGTTGAATGATGAAATAATTTCAATCCAACAAAGTAATCATAGAATATATCTGTAATCTATCTAATCATCGACTTCTTTTGACAGTAATTAAATCTTATAATTATTACTTTTTTCTGTTTATATGGTTTTGATGATATCACTACTACTCTCTGTTTTAGAAATTGCTAGTCGGGCAGTCGAGATGGGCCTAGCGCCTATCGAAAAAATCGGAGATTAAATGGGGACTAGTTTTTGGGTTATTTTATTATATTAATAGTAAATTAAAAATATATAGTACTAAATATAGGTATAATTATGTCTATGTGAAAAGAAAAATATCAAATAAAATATAAAGCTATAGTATTGTCTTTAAAATTACGGTAAAAACATAAAAACGTAATATTAAGAAAAAAATAATGATTTTAATTAAAAATTTGTATATTAGTTATTGTAAAACATCATAAACTCTTAATTTAAATGTCTAAATAACAGAAATATATATATTTGATTTATATTTGGCTCTAAAAATAATCGGTATATATAAAATTATGCAGGAATTAATCGGATTTGACGGTATAATCGGATAATAGATGCTAGGTGAGGATTAGTCATTAATCGAGGCGGAGAAAGGATCTAGCGATTTTACGGGACGTAATCGGTGATAGGCGGGGATTTTTAAAAAGGGCTACTACTTAGAGTATAAACGTCTATTCATAAATTTTTTAGATTCAATACATTATGTAATGAATTTTAATCAACAACCGTTACGTTTCTTAAAACTTACATAGATTAATTTAATAATATTGATACAAACCCTTATGTTTTTTCTACAATAAAGAGACAGAAAAGTGTCGAAACGCATGGACTATATTTAGATACTAAAACAAGAAGGATTTAATCCTATAATAGTTATTAAAAAAACAAAAAAAAAACCAAACGTGTTAAAGTTCGGTTTGACCGGTCTGGTTTGGTGAGCGCTGGTAATTAATTTCACCATCCCAAATCAAATCACAGAATTAATTAATTAAAGTAAAAAAAAAAAAAAATTAAAAAAGGCATTATATATATAACTTTGGTTATGTCTTCTTCTTCTTCATTTTTATTTTTCTCTCAAAGGAGGAGTCTCTCTCTCTCACCTACACCACACCTAACCAAACCCCTCTCCGATTCACACATACAGAGAGAGAGAGAGATCTTCATTGTTTCTTCATTCATCTAGGCACAACAACACCTATAACGCCATGTCCTCTTCTTCATCCTCAATGATCGATCTAATGGCTGCAATCATCAAAGGAGAGCCAGTGGTTGTCTCGGACCCGGCTAATGCCTCAGCTTACGAGTCTGTAGCAGCTGAATTATCCTCTATGCTAATTGAGAACCGTCAATTCGCAATGATTGTGACAACCTCCATAGCTGTTCTTATTGGTTGCATCGTTATGCTCGTTTTGAGGAGATCCGGTTCATCTGGGGATTCAAAACGCGTCGAACCTCCTAAGTCTTTGGTGATTAAGCGTCGTGAGGAGGATGTTGATGATGGGAGGAAGAAGGTTACAATCTTTTTCGGTACACAGACTGGTACTGCTGAAGGTTTTGCAAAGGTGAGAATTTTGATTGTGAGAATTCGTCTTAGTTTTTTTTGGAGAGATGGTGAAGTTTGAATTGAATCAGTTTGGTTTCTTTTTGTTCAGGCTTTAGGAGAAGAAGCTAAAGCAAGATATGAAAAGATCAGATTCAAAATCGTTGATTTGGTATATTCAAAAGCAACACTTTTTAAAAAAAAAGTTTGATGCTTTATTTTTTTCGATCTGATTATGATTTTGTGAACAGGATGATTACGCTGCTGATGATGATGAGTATGAGGAGAAATTGAAGAAAGAGGATGTGGCTTTCTTCTTCTTAGCCACGTTAGTTCGTTTTTTTTTTTTGGAATTGTTATTAACTTTGTTTGATTTTTGTGGCTGATCTGGTTTTTTGGATGTAGATATGGAGATGGTGAGCCTACAGATAATGCAGCGAGATTCTACAAATGGTTCACTGAGGTGAGTTTTTTTTTTGATTGGTTTAGTTAGTTGTTGTAACGTGTGTTCTTGGTTTTCTTGTTTCTGAAATTGTAAACATGTGTTTAACAGGGGAATGACAGAGGGGAATGGCTTACAAACTTGAAGTATGGAGTGTTTGGATTAGGAAACAGACAATATGAACATTTTAATAAGGTTTTAAAACTTTTTTGTTTTTCTCCTGTCACACTATTCCGGTTTTTTTCCAAAATTTGGACAGAATTAATATTCGAACTGTTTTTTAAATTTGTGTTGCAGGTTGCTAAAGTTGTAGATGACCTCCTTGTCGAACAAGGTTAGTTTGTTTCTTTATTTCATCATTCATTTTGGGTCTCTCTGATCCGGTCTTGATGTATTCTATATTAGTTTGTAATAGTTTCTAACTTTATGAGTCGTTTGTTCAGGTGCACAACGTATTGTACAGGTTGGTCTTGGAGATGATGACCAATGTATCGAAGATGACTTCACTGCTTGGTATTTACATTTTTCTCTTCTATTGGCTTCTTATGTGCATTGCTGCTTGGGCCGTTTGTATTCTTTTTTTTACTTTGGGCTCAATTTTGTTACCTCTTGCAGGCGAGAAGCATTGTGGCCCGAGCTTGATACATTGCTGAGGGAAGAAGGTGATACAGCTGTTGCCACACCATACACTGCAGCTGTGTTAGAGTACAGAGTTTCTATTCACGACTCTGAAGATGCCAAATTCAATGATAAAATCATGGCCAACGGGAATGGTCACACCGTGTTTGATGCTCAACATCCTTACAGGTATGCAAGCAAGCTGTTTCTTTTCTTTTTAACTTATAATCTTGTCTTAGTTAATTGATCTTATCTTTGCTTTTTTTTTTGTTTTTAAAGAGCAAATGTCGCCCTTAAAAAGGAGCTACATACTCCTGAGTCTGACCGTTCTTGCACCCATTTGGAATTTGACATTGCTGGAAGTGGACTTACGTGAGTTTTACTACTATTTAAGAATGTCTACAAAATCAGATTGTAATATTCGTGAATAATAACACAATGTATGTTTTATATCTTATCAGGTATGAAACTGGAGATCATGTTGGTGTACTTTGTGATAATTTAAGTGAAACTGTAGATGAAGCGCTGAAGTTACTTGATATTTCACCTGATACTTATTTCTCACTTCACGCTGAAAAAGAAGACGGCACACCAATCAGCAGCTCACTTCCTCCTCCGTTCCCACCCTGTAACTTGAGAACAGCGCTTACACAATATGCATGTCTATTGAGTTCTCCTAAGAAGGTTGGTTGGGTTCATTTATCATCAGACTGGTTATGATCGATTTCTTCTGTCTTCATAGAGATTCAAATTCAGTGGATGCTTGTTTTTTTTGCAGTCTGCTTTACTTGCTTTGTCTGCTCATGCATCTGACCCCACCGAAGCAGAGCGATTGAAACATCTTGCTTCACCTGCTGGAAAGGTTCGTGGCTTAACTTTTTATTTATTCTTCACTTCATTTTCCAAAATTTAAAGTTATCTGACAAAGTATACATTGTGTCCTTTCAACAACAGGATGAATATTCAAAGTGGGTAGTAGAGAGTCAAAGAAGTTTACTAGAGGTGATGGCCGAGTTTCCTTCAGCCAAGCCACCACTTGGTGTCTTCTTTGCTGGAGTTGCTCCAAGGTTGCAGCCCAGGTTCTATTCGATATCATCATCTCCCAAGTAAGTACTTTTCATTTTCTTGTTCTTTTGTCTTCCAGTTGTCGGCTGAGACTTATCTTGTAATTTTAGTGTATTGAAACATTGTCCTGTTTACTTGTATAGGATTGCAGAAACTAGAATTCATGTCACATGTGCATTGGTTCATGAGAAGATGCCAACCGACAGGATTCATAAGGGAGTGTGTTCGACTTGGATGAAGGTATAAAAAAAACCCGTAAATCTTGACAGCTTCCTGCATACATACTACAAGACCCTTGTGCTGTTTGTGTCATTTCCTATTGATGCATGTGAGCTCTGTGATTAAGTCTGAATGTTTTTTTTTTTTTTGTGTGTCGTAAACACAGAATGCGGTGCCTTATGAGAAGAATGAAAACTGCTCCTCGGCTCCAATATTTGTCAGGCAATCCAACTTCAAGCTTCCTTCTGATTCTAAGGTACCGATCATCATGATCGGTCCAGGGACTGGATTGGCTCCATTCAGAGGTTTCCTTCAGGAAAGACTCGCGTTGGTAGAATCTGGTGTTGAACTTGGACCATCAGTTTTGTTCTTTGGATGCAGAAACCGTAGAATGGTAAGAAAGCCATTTCACAAAACTCAAGTCATATCATCATTGGCTTGTTCAGTTTCTCAAGTCAGTCCTCTCATATTTGTAGGATTTCATCTACGAGGAAGAGCTCCAGCGATTTGTTGAGAGCGGTGCTCTTGCAGAGCTAATTGTTGCCTTCTCTCGTGAAGGACCCACCAAAGAATATGTACAGCACAAAATGATGGACAAGGTATGAGCTTCATAACCCCAAACCAAAACGCAGATCTTTGTATATACATGTTCAGATTCAGATTCTTAAGCTGACAGTATTTGTAATGCAGGCTTCTGATATCTGGAACATGATATCTCAAGGAGCATATGTATATGTTTGCGGTGATGCAAAAGGCATGGCAAGAGACGTTCACAGGTCTCTCCACACAATAGCTCAAGAACAGGTATGCTTGGTTGAGATCAACCTAGTATTATCATTGTCCGAATCACAAACCGACTCTAATGGGTTTATTTTGTCTTGTTTTCAGGGATCAATGGATTCAACTAAAGCAGAGGGCTTTGTGAAGAATCTGCAAATGAGTGGAAGATATCTGAGAGATGTATGGTAACGAGACTATTGAAGCCACGCACTCACTGTGTACTTATATTCATATATATACGGCACAGAAGTGCCACAATATGATGATCATTAAGTTTGTGATCGCAAGGAGAAAAGAACTTCCCTTTTTTTTTTTTTTTCCATTTTTAATTTCTTTTCACATATTTTGATAAATCCTATATATTTTTTTATAACTCACTGCTATATAGCCCCCAACCAAAAGAAAAAATGCATAAGATGTTGTGGTGGGTATGTATTTATGAACGATTGTGTTATAAACAAAAGTCAGCACATTTGGTATGAATTAGTCAGCACTTTTTTTTTTTTTTTTTTAAACACATACCTTCATTTCACTTCAATCCAAATATGGTTGGAACCTTTTTACAACATGATGTCTCCATACGAGATACACCTACAATAGAGGATAAGAAAAATTACATAACATTACTGGAATAGACTAAACCAAGTTACTAGAAAGGAGTCTGCAGCTGAAGTGATGCGCTGAGCTCTTGACAGCACCTTTGGTATGCATTATATATGCAGCAGCAAGACTTTGGACCAAAGTCCCCATTTTGGGGAAAATAATATTTCGATTTATCATTTACGTAACTAGGTAAATTATCAACATGATAAAGGATAAGAATTATTCAGGTCAGGTAAAAATTTACCGCAAGGACGAAATTGCTAAAATGTTTGTTAGCTCGAATGTTGTGTGTTAATCCTTACATGTACATGTCATATGAACATAATATTTTTGTGTTATCTATTACTATTATAAAACAATAGTGTTTAATTTGTGTCGTACGAAACAAAAATAACATGCTATTCTAAAACAACTTAAACACGTTAAGATCTTGTTTAAGAGACTAAAGTTAGTTTTTGGTCAAAACCAGCCATTATAAAATAAACTCACAACTTAAGTTATTGAGTATTACTTGCACAAGAAGAAAAAGTTATCTTGTATTAAAGTGGCCAACACTGTTTTTTCTGGTTATATTTAACGCCAAACTAGCCAACGATACAAGGAGCAAAAAGGTGACAAGTCGATGTGTCTTCGATGTAAGAGTCAAATAATTTAATAATGACAGGGAGATATAGAAAGCGATTGGTGGAATTGTTCTAGTTCATTCATTCGGAAGTGCTTTTTGGTGGTTGAGAATGTAATTTGAAGAGAATTGAGAAATGAGGGGAATGGACCGAAGGGTTTGGTGGGTAGGTGAGAGCACACATGGTTGTGTATTAGTAGAGCACACCGCACACCGCACACCGGCACACGTGAGTTACATTGACGCGTGCCAAAATAAGTAGGTGGGCAGAAGAGTTTTCCAACAACAAAAACAACATGTTTCTTTCCTCTTTCAACTACTTATGTGTTGTGTGTTTCTCTCGTCCTCATAATTTTGTCTTATAATTCTTTTGTGTTAAAGATTAATTAGTAGCATTCCTTAACTAGAAGTGATTGCATTAATGACAATATGCCCACGTCTAGCTGATAGGAACCGATCGTCGGCTTTACTTGCCATGTTACATTATTATAGTATTACTTTTTTTTCGTTGATTTTTTTTAACAAAATTAATGATAGTCTAATCTTGGATAGTTTGTAGTTGGTCACTTTACTTCTCCAAAACATAATTCCAAGGATAAACTTTCAAGCATTAAATTTATATTTTAAAAAGATGATCTACCTTTCAAATTGTAAAAGTTACCTAGTATAATGTATTAATTTTTATTTGCTTTTTGTTTCTGTTTTGTTGAAGTAGTAATTTTTTTTGCCAACATGCAGAATAACAAGCTGTTTACAGTGTATTGCAGCTAGCCCTGAGACGGAGCCGAATATCCGGCCAAATTGAGGGTCTCTGTATCCGTATCCGTATCCGGTGGATGCGCAATTCTATTATCCGTCTCCGGCTCTGGACAACCGGATATCCGAACATCCGGATATCCGTTAAAATTTAGGATATCCGCGGATATCCGGATCCGATCGGTTAGTCAATTTTTTTTGATTATTATGAATACTACCTGTTTTAGTAAAAGAAACACTAGGGATACTAAATACATAAGATTTATGTTTGATACATCAAATTACCAACAGTTCAACAAAAAAAGAAAAGCAAAAAAAGTTCAAGTATCTTGATGTTCCTCTTCATTGATATCTGAAAAAGAGAGAAAAATATGTGTTACATATATGAAATTCATAATAACATCTAGAAAGACTATTCTGATTTTAGAGGGTAAAGAATCTAAGATTACCTCATCCTCACACACCCATTAAGCTTTGGTCATGGCTGTAAATTTGAAGTCTTCACTTCTGTAAATAATAAGTAGCAATCATTAGTACTTGAAAAGCTATAAAAATTCACAAACCTAGAAGATATATAACAAAAAAAAGACATATTACCAGATTCAATATACTCAAGCTCAACAACCATTTCTTCTACTCTTAAATCTTCATCATTGTCACGATACCAATCTTGGGTATAAATCAAAGCTTCCACAACTCTTGGTGTGAGCGAACTACGAAAGCGATCTAGTACTCGACTACCTGTACTAAATGCAGATTCTGATGCGACCGTTGACACAAGTATGGCCAGCATATCTCTTGCCATCAGGGACAAAACCTTATATTTAGATCCAGTTGTCTTCCACCAATGCAATATGTCAAAATCAGGATTCTTTCGATCCTCTCGAATATCATCCAAATAATACTCCAGCTCTGACTTTGTTGAATCAGCCTCTACACTTTCCTCATCATCAAACATCTCATCCATCATTACATGTCTCTGTGTTCTGTCCTTAGAATGATCTAACCCTGAATTTACATTACCTTCGGATCCCACTGATTCTTGTAATTGCAAAGATGTATAATATTCAAATAATATGTCTAAAGCGTTTGTGATCTTGGTAATCAAACAACTAGCCACAGAGTTAGGATAAGTACCTTGAATCATCCACTTTACCCATCTCATTTTGTATCGCGGATCAAGAACTGCAGCAACATAGATCATCATGTTTGTATTTTCAAAATTGCCCCAATACTTATAAAACTTGAGCTTCATTTTTTCAGTCATAGCTTTCTTGTATTCATCCCCCATTGTGTCCATCTTCATAATCATCCAGCCCACACCGAATATTTCTTTCATATATGTATTGCCAGTTACATATTTAGATCCAGAAATATTCACAGTTGCATCATAAAAATACTGCAAGATAGGTGATAAAGCAGTAGCATAAGCCCAATCACTATCACTTGGTGCAGCCTTGCAGATCTTAGTAAGCTCTACAACATACTTCTCATCTTCTAGCTCCAACATATCAAACCCTTTCTTGAGAGCCACAGCAGATTGTAGCATTAAAAATGTTGAGTTCCATCTTGTCTCAACATCTAAGCAAAGACCAGCCTTTGTCTCAACCTTTTGATGCTCTAAACATTCCCTAAACCTTTTCAGCCTACTTGGTGAAGATCTAACATACCTAACAGCTGATCGGATCCTTAAGATTGCACCATGTACCTCTTGAAGACCATCTCTCACAATTAAACCCAAAATATGAGCGCCACATCTCATGTGAAGAAAGTCTCCATTCAAGACAGTTGTTCCCCACGAAGTCAACTTCCTTTTCAAGTATTTTAATGCAAGATCGTTAGAACTTGCATTATCAACTGTAATGGTGAACACTTTAGTAATTCCCCAAAAAACCAAGCATTTTTCAATCATTCTACCTATGGTTTCACCAGCATGATTATCAACAATGCAGAAATTGATGATTCTTTTGTGTAGCCTCCAAGCATCATCTACATAGTGAGCAGTTAGACACATGTAGCTCATATTTTGTATAGATGTCCAGCAGTCTGTAGTCAAAGAGATACTACCTTTATAGTTTCTAAAAAACTTTCTAAGCTTGCTCCTTTCATCTTCAAAAATCTCTAATGCATCTCTAGTCACAGTTTTGCGACAAGGCATTACAAAAAGTGGTTGAGATATCTGCATGAAACGTATGAACCCCTTATGTTCAACAAATCTGAAAGGTAACTCATCCATGATAATCATTTCTACCAATGCTTTGCGACTTGCAGACGGACTAAATGCTACTAAAGACGACACTTTACTACCAGCTCTACCATCTCCTTGATTCTGATGAAACAAGGTTGACTGTTTCATTTTTTTTCCCATCCCTTTCACCATCAAGTTCTTCCTGAGGCATCATTTTGCATGTTTTAAGGTGACCTCCCATTGCACTAGTTGTGACACCATCCTTAGTTCTACAACTAATCAGTCCAGAACAATGCATACACTTAGCCTTACCATATACTTCAGACTCCACAAAATGCAACCAGACTATCGACTTCTTCTTTGATACTTCAGACCCAGAAGCTGTTGAAAAATTTGTCTCTTCAGTGTTCTCATGCAACTCAGGTTCAGCACTCTCATCCGCATTGCCGCAATTGCCTGTGGATTTTGTAGTTTCGTCTTCCATCTATACAGAAAAATAAAATCACACATTCATGTCAACAACACGTTCATGTCAAGCACAATCAAGTTAATCTGTTGATATACTCTAATAAGGGTCGAGATTAAAATGAACATATACCAGAGTTGTTTTAAGAAAATGATCCGTTGATACTTGATTAAAATGAACACAATCAAGTTAATCTGTTGATACTTGATTTGAAACCATGAATGGTGAGAGATTTTGCTTACCTTTCAAGAAGCTCAAAAGAAAGATCTGTAGTAGAAGAAGCAAGCCGCAAGTTTTGATCCCTCTTTATTCTCTTTCGCAAAATCGCAAGCAGACAACAACAATGGCGTAATTTTTTTTTTCTGGGACAGCGGCTTAACCTAATGTCTCCACCCTCCAGTTTCCACGAGCTTTTGTTACTTTAGTTAATTAAAAAAAAACAAAAAAAATTGTTGATAAGTGATGGAAAAACGATGACATGTGTTTTATTGGGCTTATGCCTTATGGGCTCTAATAAAAATAGTTGGACGTTGTTGTTTATAAACTATTGACCAAGCCAACATGTAATATAAACATAAATACACAACTACTTCAAATATCCGGATATCCGGTTCTAGTTATTTTAGCTATCCGGATCTGGATCCGGATCCGGATCTGCCTATACCGGATATCCTATTTTCCGGAGCGAAGTATGGCGGATACCAGATCGGATACTGGATCCCGGATAGTAAGTCTCAGAGCTAGCTAGATTACTAATTTTTATATTATGGAGAGAGAGAATTAATGACCGACTTTACACCGATAAAAAAACAAGCATGGAGAGAATGTCAATCAAGTGCAAGTGGAAGGGTATAACATATCCCTTTCATTATTATCAGGAAAAGTATTAATTAAGCAACTCTAAGAAAACTAGAAATTTCCACATATATATATATTATATATAAAGAATATGTATTTGCTATTTACAAAGGGAGAAAAAAAGAACTATATCATCATTTATGTGTAAAATATAGGAATAGTAAGAATTACTATCCCTTGACAAAAGGAAATAGAGAATTGTAGAGTTTATTATTATAACACTCGATAAAGATGATGTCACATGAATAAAGATCATGTGGACTTTAGTAGGTGATGTATGTGTAAATGATATCACATGATTGAATAATTGATTTTAGTATTTCACATGTTTTGTCAACGTCGTCATCACATGTATTTTTCAAAAATACAGTAAAGTTAGTATAATGGAAACTTTTTGAAAAGGTTGAATTCAAGCTATGTTTCTTATCTTGGCTTTGTCAAATAATTAGACTGGAAAATTAAATTTGACTGTGGAATTATTCTTCTCAATAGAATCAGAAATGATGATCGATTTTAAATTTTTACACACTACATTTGCAATTTCTTTATGTTATGTTTTTTTGTTTGTTTTTCAATTGATCAAACGTTAGATACATACATTAGATAACATTGCAATGACAATCTCCATGTTGGTCATCTTACTGTTGCTAGGCCTGGGCACTAATATCCGTTACCCGTATTCGACCCGTTACTCGGCTCATATCTGTCCCAAAAAAAGGTACCCGCTGTTTTAGGGTCGAGTAAAGGGTATTATAATTATATTACCCGTGAGTAAGGGACGAGTATAGGGTATTATTTTAGTTTTTAATACCCGTCCTGTTATTCGTCCCTTTACCCGTTTTGTTACCTGACCCGTAAATACTCTTTAATATTTTGTATTATTATTATTTATTATTAATTTATAAATATATTATAGAGTTAAAGTTAAAGCCTAACTTCAATTTAGTCCAACTGGACGCCCAATTGAATTAATATTTTATTTTTATTTTTTAAGTTTGTAATTTTATAATTTTTGGACCTACATGTTGCATACATTTATGAATTTTTCCTTTTTCGGATTTTGGAATATGAAATTATTATTGCGATTATTGACAATTTTTTTATCGGATATTCATTTTTTCGGGTAAGGGTAAAGGGTCGAGTATTTAAAATGTCAACTATTTTTTTCCGGGTACCCGTTTTTCGGGTACCCATTATTTAAGGGTCGAGTATGAGTAATTTTTTTTTATTATCCGTTAGGTCGAGTGGAGTCGAATAAAGGGTATGAGAAAATTCAAGGGTATCCGTCCAATGCCGAGCCCTAACAGTTGCGACCACTTGACATATAATGACTAACTTTGGGCCGTGAATTGAGGCCCAATATAGAGAGTTTAAAACGACATCCATTCCACCTCAGTGACAACGGCTAGTAATTCTTAGAGGTGGACATTCTGTAGTTAAGAGTTTAAAACACATCCATTCAGCTTAGTTATATTAATGGTTTATAAGTATTATATATTCAAAAGTTCAAACAAACAAAAATCAACACAAGTTCACAAATAATGTATATACAAGTTTAAGTTAGGAGAAATTCAGAAAATAAATCAAAACAGATAAAGGAAGGTTGAGAAAAAAAAATTTAAAATCCACACTAAAAGCAAGTTTATTAATGATTTGAGATCTCAATTTTCAAATACAATTATATCCCACATTCCCCTCCATGTGTTCATCATGATACACAAAAAAATTGAAATTTAAAAAACAAGACACAACAACAATTTCCAAATAGTGTGCAATATAAGTACCTTGATCATCCAATCTCTAGTAATTAGTTGCTGGCTTAGAATCCACTTTGTTTCCTTAGCATAAACCTACCATAAAGGTTTAAAAAAAAAACAAAATTTGTGTTAGAAATCAAAATAGAGAAAACAAAAAAATATAATGTAGTTAAAAATCATATCCAGCTATTACTTACCTTGCTCTTGCGTAAGAGATTTCTTAAGTTTGGTGGAAGGACATGATTTAAGTTGCTTGCCACGGTAAATGAGCTACTTATAAGGACATGTTTATAGGGAGATCAATTTAGGATGTTCTTAGAGTATAAATATTGTAAAAATAATGTAAGATCAGTAGTTAAGAACTTTTGTTAAGAAATTAGTTATTGGGAGAACATGTGTAAGATCTTAATATTTAATAATATAATATTCTTAAACATATTACAATTATAATAATTTAGAAAATAACATTTTAATGATCACTTGTTGCATAATATTCACCAATGCGCTTCCAAAAGGACCCATACGGTTGATCATTCCCAACAATTGCATTCTTCGATGTGTTTAACCAGGCGCTTATTAGGACTAAGTCATCTTGTGCGGACCATATCCTTCTCTCCCTACGCTGTTCTGCTGTCTCTTCTGTTTGACTAGGAGGTTGACTCGACTGTGAACTAGTTTGTGAACTAAAAGAAGGGATTTGAGAGGAATCAATGTTTACATTGGGAGCAAAGCTGTCGTATGGGAAGTTTAGAAGACTAAAGTAGGATTGAGACTGACTATTAGGAGTATTATTTGATTCCATAGCAAGCAGAATTAAAACGGAAGAAGGTGAGGAAGAGAGATTATTGGAAAGTTCTTAGAGATTGGTAAGAAAGAAGGAAATGAGATTGGATAATATAGAGAAGTTAAGAAGATCATTTAATTCAAAGTTTTGTGTTGTTAGAGAATTTTAATTCTAAATAACCATTACCTACTTCAGTCAAATCAGAAGTAAATAAAGGAGATTTAGTGTTTTAAATAATAAAAACCAAAAAAAGTTTGGTTTCGTTAAAGCATTGAACTCATTTTACATCTATAGTCTACACTATCACAACTAAACAACTAACATAGACCATCGCAATCACCATCACAATAACCAAGCAACCAACACTTTAAAGGCAACTACAATCACTTAAAATCACTTAATAATCAGTTACTACACAACTAAAGTTCAGTTTCGTTACCAATATCCTATCAGTTTTTGAAGTTAAATCAAGTAATTTGGACACATACGATTCATAATTCAACACAAACCATTAAACTCAGACACAAACAAACCATTTGACTTACCTTTCACTTGCGAGTAAGGAATGTTGTTGATGGTGGTCCGATTTAATTTGCCCTCCTTAACCTCACCTACATGCCTCATAAACAAACCAAAAACAAACCAAAATCGATTAATGTTTATGGGTGTAAAGTTGAATTCAATTAGAGGACAAAAACGATTAGAATTCACTCATACAAATCTATTAAGGTTGATTTTCAATACAACACACGAAATGAGATTAGGTGTATAACACATAAAATCGAAACCCTATAACATGAATGAGTGTTTCGATTTTATTTAAGCCTATCGAAACCCTATAAAATGATAAGCAACTACATGAATGAGTGTTTCGATTAGGTTTATAACACACAAATCAATTTTTCCCCAAAATCGAAACCTAATTCAGAGATGAGATTAGGTTTAAATCGCTGGAGCTTACCTTGTCTATAAAGCCGGAGGAGACAGAGGAGACAGAGAAGACGAGGAAACAAAGAGATCGGTTGACTTGGCGAGACAGAGGAGAAAGTGGAGACGACGAGATCGGTGGACACGAGGAGACAAGGAGACGAGGAGACGAAGAGATCGGTTGAATTGGTGTTTTAATGGCCGGAACACACCGGAATCGGGGACGATGGTGATGAGTACACAAATCTCTCGGCGTTTCGCCGTTTCGCTTTTTGGGAGAGAAGAAGAAGAAAAACCTAGATTTCGCGAATGAAGAAAATGAAAATGAAACAAAGGGAAAAAAATTCTTTCCCATCCGAGTCAGACACGTCTCACAAGATCAGGTCCAAGAACTGATCTAGAATAAGATCAAAAAGCCTGATCTAAAGTTCACTATTCATTTAATCTCATTTTTAAAAGGTCTAAGATCACCCCATCTGTTATCCCGATAAATATGGCCTAATGTCTATCTTTCCTTCATACCCTTTGATCTTTCTTGATGAAAGGGTTTAAAATCTGACCCTTCTTTTTCTTAATTTTACATACCCCTACTAGTCTAATAGTCTACCTTGTTATTACTACAACTATTTTCTTTCTTTTACCACTCTTTACTTTAATTAATCCATGTCAATATATAAAAAACATAATTCAAAAATGTGCACACACAGTCAAAATTAAAAGAATTGCCAGCACCAACGAAAGTTTGCATGCCAAAACAATACTCCCAGGCATCACTTATAATCATCAGTAGAGGAAATTAACAAAATAAATTAAATGGCATTCAACATCCCAAGAATGTACGTACCTATAACACGCTGCTCCACAACTCTCTGCATAATATACATGACGAGTCCTTGATTTAGCTTATTTATATTCCGGGTTAACTAATTACACTACATTTTCCATAACTTCATTTGGCGCGGGGAATTAAATACAGCCGGCTTAACAACTGGCACGATCTAGTTTCGTTTTTAACCAGCTTCAACCGCTTTGTTTTGCCAGCTGCCTGAACAAGTTTGTATACTGACGAGTGCCGACGACCCTTCTGCAAACCGTAAGGTTTAAAGAAGCATACGGAACCAACGGGAAGACCAAAAAAAAAGAGGCAGGGACGTGAAATTCATTCATGCATATATAGTATATATTGAACTCATATTCATCAAGTTGTAAGAGAGAGAGAGAAAAAACTCTTATGAAGAAACATAATCTTTTTGCTCTTATTCAACGTAACACTCAATCGATCGATGAGTAACTATAAAAATTACTTCGTTCTTCTTGTGATCAAAGGGTACAACAACACACTCGTATCATTCTGCCTAGGTGTGAGTGTGACGGTGACTGACTGCTAGTACTAAAGCGTTATTATTGTATTATAACAAAATTGCTCTGTGTCTTTGTGTGTTTTTTACTAGCTAGCTTGCAGTATTAGTATTTCCGTGGGAATGACTTTACACATTCATTGTATATACACTTTCTGGAGTAATTTCTATCTTTGCGTTCTTTCCAAACTCAAATTACCTGAAATAAACAAGAAAATTCAAAATCTTAAGAATTGGGCGTAGCCATTATTAGCTACACCTACACACACACACACACACACATCCATCCTCTTGCCTTTGTTAGTTATGGATTCAGTGACTAACAATTAGGTTTGCTTCGAAACTTTTCGGATCCATTAGAACTAATTTGCTGACTTTGTATACAGAAATGCACCAATGATGCATCCCATCTCAATGAAAAGAAAACATGGCAGGAAGTTAGTTTTACTTTCAAGGTCTCATAAATACATCACTCAAATCTCACGAACATGGGTTGAATAACTCATAGAATACAAGATTGAAAAATACAGAGACGATCGATTTCTAAGTCCTCAAAAGCATAGGCTAGTCTTGATCAGCATCTTCAAGTTCTTCATCTTCTGGCACACCTCGGACATACAAGACATTGTTGCATCTGTGTGTAAAAATTAGGTACTATTAATTCAAACGGAGCCGTAAAAATTTTAATGCAAGCAATTTACAAAACTGATTTAGTGATTCCATGACTAACACAAATAAAGAGGTGTGGATCGTCTACTACTCTAGTTAATGGCTAAGTCCAATTTTTCACATTTTTGCTGGAAACATAAACTGAATTTTTGAAGGAGACAATAAGTAAAAGATAATGAGGTAATAATATATATTTACCTGATCAAGATCTCTCCAAGGTTTCCTGTCAATTGCCCGTCGATGTATTCCTCCGTGTTTCCCATCTGCAAAAACACAGTTTGCAAAATCTCAATGGCTACAATGAAATGAAATGATAAAATCCATTCCATCTGTGTTAGTTATGGAATCACTAAACAACAATCAGTTGTGTAATTGCTTTAACATAACTGAATTGATTAACCGAATTTGTGCTCATGTACAGATGCAAGAACTTGAAGATGCTGATCAAGACTAGCATATGCTTTTGAGGACCTAGAATTCGCTCATCTGTATTTTTAATCTTGTATTCTATGAGCTATTCAACCCAGTTCGTGAGATTGGAGTGTGATGTTTATTGAGACCTTGAAAGTAACGACCGTTTTAGTTTTATGATAAAACGAACTTCCTACCGTTTTTTTTTTGTCTTTTGAGATTGAGATGCATGTCGTTTTTAAGTTGGGATATGTCAAGTGATTCCCAGACCACATTCACCAGTCACAGTTTTAATGTATGCGATATGTTAATTGCAATGTACTCTGACTTTGATCTATTGAAAAGAAAAACAAAGGAAGCTATTGTGTAGCTTGTTGTTTCTCTCTTTAATTTCCAAACGGTTGACTAGTCTGGAATTGTTTTGTGAGCTAATCAACATGCGGATGCGTGTTCCCCAAGTTATTGGTAAGCCGAGCCGCACTAGCACATGGTTCCAAACCTCCGTTGAGAATTCACAATGCAAGAGTGAAGAGTATGTGATCTCTTGTCTGCGTGAGTAAGCTACAAAGACAGCAGTTAGTTGGTAGTCAAACCCGACCCGACTACTAAACATACGATTTCGTTGATAACCCTAGGCAACCTATATTCTCGCTCGACTCTTAATAAAACTAAAGAAAAATCTCATAAGCTTCTGATACTTTAATATTTTTTATTTTGATCTAATCCCAGATTACTCTTTTCCAAGTTGGTCTTGAACCTACTGTCCTATCTTTTTTGTAAAAAATAAACTTGATACTAACTAGCTTTAGAAAACCTTCCGTAAGCACCAATCCAGAGTAACGATTAGTCATGGATTTAAAGAGTAAATTCCAGTGCTTGGTTGCTATTGTGGCAGACCACCGATCCAGCGGGTTTCGTATCTTTTTGAGAATTTCTTCACGCATAATTTCATCAGGTAGATCCATAATTGTTAACCTCTTCCCACTAGCCATGTGGCCCATGTCTTCTTCTACTCCAGCCCTTCTTTTCATCTTCCTCTTCTCTTTCTTCCTCTTTTCCTTCTCGTTCTTCCTCTTCATCCAGTTCGTCTTCCTCTTCTCATTCTTCATAGTCACCTTCATCTTCCACTTCTTCACCTTCACCTTCTTCTTCTTTCTTCTTTCTTCTTATGCTGAGCACTCACGAAGTTCTCTCTATGTATATGTTTTCCTTGTTCAATCTACAAATTAATTTAAAGCACTACGTACGTCTACTTCCTTTTACTTGTTGAATTGCCAAACTAAACCTAGAACGTACTTCCTTTTTAATTGCTGCGTACCCAATTTTATCATAATTCTTTTTTTTCTTACATATATGAACCATGAAACGTGTGGTGCAAGATTTTTCCAATTTTACAAAAGGTTTTACAGGAATGACGTGTAAGGAAAGAAAATCTCAAACGTTTTTGCCATATCGATTGATCGGTGCATTTGCCATAATCATGAATTCATGATGATTACTTCCTCTCCTTACTTAATTTCCTCCTGTCTGTGATCATTCACCTTCTTCTTTTTTTTTTGTATCGACCAGTACATAAATTCTTCATTTCCTTTTGATGTTTTAATCAATACTATGAATCGAGAATTACATTATAAGAAAACTAACACTGAATTTACATTTTACAGTAATGTCCCGGAGTTGTTACGTGCCGTAGATTGAGACCCAATAGAGATGGTTGAAAACGACATGCAAGAAGACGAAGACGAAAACGGCAAAGAAGTGCATATTACCAAGAAACTTTGCGTTGTTTTACGTACTATATATCGTGGTATCAAAAGTTTATATAGCCTCTCATATATAACTATGCATTGATGAATGTTAAGTGAAATTATCAGCTTGTCAATGTGATGACTGCAAATGCAAGAATAACAATATTCTAATAAAGCATGGGAGCATATGAATGCAAATGTCCTAACAATAGTCCTTACATGAAAGAGTACTAAGACACTTGTATCGGTATGTCGAAATATGCTCAAACCAGATATTATGAGAACTCATCTCTCAATGTTTTATAAGCGCCGATAGAAGAATGGGATCTAGAAGCAGACCGTTGTTAACAATTAGGAGCCTAACCGCTATTGCAGACATCATCACTTTAGCTATATCATACTAGTTATACCATCTTCAGGTAATGCCTCTTTGATATTTGATGACTTCTCTAGGTCTTGCAAAGGGACGCAATTTCAGAATTCTTCTCCCCAACCAGCTCCCTGAAGACTGAACTGGTGCATCCCAAACAACCGGTATATTACTTTTGTGGTACCTAGGTGTAAGTGTACGGAGTAACATTAAATATATAAATGAAGAAAACATTGATGCATGCGGCTTGAAATCGACTAAGGTTTTGCAAACTCAATGTTTTATGTTTTATACATGTAGCTAGCGTTTAATATTTTTTTTTTCTTTCTAAATTACCGGTTTTCTTTTCTAAGTATCATCGAATTGTTTTTCTAACTTACCAGTATTCTGGTAGAATTAATTTGCAAGGATGGATGAATCTCTTCGAAGTGAGTCAAATGACCAAACCAAAGGACAATATAAATAGAATACGTTTTTTTGTTGTTGTAGGATATGTTGTAGGATAAATAATTAATAAAGGAAATTCTTAGATGAAGACGGATGAATACTTTGTTGGAATATAGTTTAACAAAATTTTGAGTCAGTTTAACAAAATTTTGAGGCAGTGGAACTTATGTGGTAAGAGTTATAATAAGCATGACCAAATATTTATATTTATTTAGTTTCTTAATCAAATGATAAATATTTCTGTTTTGGCGTTCAATCCCAATAAAACAAGTCAATCTAATCCGAAGTTAGACGAATTTAATCATATATACTATATATTATTACTTATTAGAAAGGTTATATCAAAATTAAAATGAGAATTATTGTCTAGTAATTTTTGAAATATTGAAAATTGATTCTATGTTAGCAAGTATCAGCGAAATTAAAGAAGAGATGACGATATAGATTCGTCAATGCATGCATTTGTCAATGCATGGATTTGGTGCTAAATATGAGCAATAGAACAAAAAAACATCTTTTCGACCAATAATAATTTGTAATATACATCAGGTTTTAATTTTTGTCCAAATAAAAAAGACATCAGTTTTTAATATAGCATTTGTCAATGCATCTCGTTGAAGAGACACGTCCTCATAGTGGACTTAGAGAAAGTTTTAAAGTTCCCATCAAAGCTGAAGAGAATGTTAAAGAATATGGAGGTGAGAGGATGATTATTTTATTTTTTTCATTTTTAAGTGTGTGTGTTTTTTTTTGTGATGATCTTCTAATAAATCGAATTTTTTTTTGTGTTTTGGAGGTTTATGGGGGTGGTGCCAAAGCGCTGACGAAACAGCTGAGGTTCCTAAACCTCGGAGCTCCAATCATTGGGGTGGGTGGAGATCTCGAGGTCATGATTAAGCGTAATGTGCCAAAGGTGAAAGATGGTTTAATTAATATGGACGCCGCTTCTGTAGCAGCTGATGAGAGTCACGCCGTCTTCAAACTCGCCAAAAAATGGTTTGAATAATTAGCCCTCAATTAATATTACCCTAATACAAAAGAAAAATGAATGGGTTGATTAAGTTGTTTCTTAAATATAATCTGCTTATCTTAATTTTCAAGTACTTTTTTGTTGTTGTTGTTGTCGGTTACCACTCCCTTGATTATAATCGGAATTTTTTTATTGTATTATAACAAAATTGCTCTGTGTCTCTGTGTCTTTGTGTGTTCTTTGCAAACTCAAATTACCTGAAATAAACAAGAACATTCAAAATCTTAAGTATTGGGCGCCGTAGCCATTATTAGCTATATA
>NC_025695.1:5633567-5686372 GCF_000633955.1 Camelina sativa | reverse complement strand
CCCCCCCCCCTTGTCTCTGTTAGTTATGGATTCATTGACTAACCCCCCTTGTCTCTGTTAGTTATGGATTTATTGACTAACATAATCAGGTTTGCTTTGAAACTTTTCGGATCCATTAGCACTAATTTGCTGACTTAATTTGTATACGTAAATGCACCAATCTTTTTGTATATCCGTGATGAAGAGCTTCAAGACGCTGACCAAACAGGTTTACAGGTTTTTGCTTAGAAACTTTTCAGATCCATTAATATTGGAACTAATTTGCTGACTTTGTATACATATATAGATGCAAAAATGTTTTTGTATATCCTTGATGCAGATCTTCAAGACGCTGATCAAGACTCTTTGACTAACCCCCTGTACCGATCGACGTACGACTTAGAAATACGCAAGCTTAAGTCTTTGCTTTTTAACCTTTGTTCTATTTGAATTTTAACCGTTTGTGAGATTTCAGTAACGATAATCTTGAATCTTTTGATGCCTCGATCTATAGATAATACGTAAAACAACGCAAAGCTTCATGGTAATATGCACTTCTTTGCCGTCTTCTTGCATTTCATTTTCAACCATCTCTATTGAGTCTCAATCTATGGCATTGGGACGTAACAAGTCCGGGACATTACTGTAAATTTAGTGTTAGTTTTAAAAAAAAAATTGTAATTGTCGATTCATAGTATTGATTCAATTACATCAAAGGAAATGAAGAATGTACGTACCGGTCGATACAAATTAAATGGCGAAAAAAATAAGAATGTCAAAAACGTTCGAAGGCTAAATACATATATACTACACACGCTTTTTAAAATAAAAAAATAGTCTTGTACTACAAGATGGTTGGTTTTCACGTTTTGCTAATACTAATCTATTACATGCATGGCATGGTCCATTATCAAACGTTCTCATGGTGGTACTGTTCGTCAGCATGTTCTAATATTAAATCGTGTTAGTCTTGTACTATAACAAAAAGAAGAATTATTATACGAAACAGAATCAAAGTGACTATATATATAGTTTATTTGTTTACACAACACCGAAAATTTTCCTCTTTTATTTTTTCAATAATAGATCAAAACAGTCGGGTACATTGCAATTGACAACTCCTTTTGTCGCATACATTAATGTGATTGTGAATGTGGTTGGTTCGTTTTACTTTCAAGATCTCATAAAACTACATGATGCATCCCATCTCAATGAAAAGGAACACGGCAGGAAGTTCGTTCTACTTTCAAGGTCTCATAAAAACATCACACTCAAATCTCACGAATATGGGTTGAATAACTCATAGAATACAAGATTGAAAAATACAGAGACGATCGATTTCTAAGTCCTCAAAAGCATAGGCTAGTCTTGATCAGCATCTTCAAGTTCTTCATCTTCTGGCACACCTCGGACATACAAGACATTGTTGCATCTGTGTGTAAAAATTAGGTACTATTAATTCAAACGGAGCCGTAAAAATTTTAATGCAAGCAATTTACAAAACTGATAGAGAGGCGTGGGTCTAGTAGTAATGGCTAAGTCCAATTCATCACATTCTCGCTGGAAACATATACTGAATTTTTGAAGGAGACAACTAAGTAAAAGATAATGAGGTAATAATATATATTTACCTGATCAAGATCTCTCCAAGGTTTCCTGTCAATTGCCCGTCGATGGATTCCTCAGTGTTTCCCAGCTGCATAAACACAGTTTGGAAAATCTCAATGGCTGCAATGAAATGAAGATCTATGTATCTATTATACGTATGTGGGTTATATTATATCATTAATAGATTGCAGCCTTCCCCTAAAACTTTTTAAATAGAAGGCACATTAAGCAGGTCGTTTTTGACAAATATAACATCAACCTCTGTTTTAAAAGTACAGAGATCAAATTATAAAACTTAAAAGAATTGAAGATAGGAGCAATGACCGCACCTGCAAGTTCATGTAGGAGTCAACAGAGGCGAGGAAACCTGTGAAAGTAACAACAGATTCAGGGAAGACTATATAACAAGATATAAAAGCTCTGATCAACCAAAACTGTAAAAAAAATTCAGCACATAAAGGAAAATATATAGATGATACCTTTGTATTCCATTCCCCATTTAAGCTTAACGATAACAGTCTTGCCAGTCAAGTTGTTCAAGAATGGTTTCGGGTTAACTGGAATGGTCTGCAAAACACAAAACAAACATGGATCATCATCAAAATACTACTACCCCAATGAACTCGAAGCATCTCAAGTATCAGAATGGAATGAAACTATGCAGTGACTATATACTCTTAATAACATGTAAAACAATGGCAACAAGTTTAGTATTGGAGTCAATTAACAAAACCAGGATCTTCAAAATACCATTTAGAATGAACTCAAAGCATCTCAAGTATCAGATGGAAATTTTCACAATGTTCTTGTTCCAACTCTTAATTACATATAGCACAAAGTATAGAGAGAGAGAGAGACAATTACGAAACCCAGGATTCACAAATTCGCAATCGTATACACTAAAAACCACACCCATCGATCCATATATACTTCTAATTAGATAAATCTACAGGAACGAGGAGGATGAATCGAAGAAAACGAAGCTGTAAGAGCTCGGAACACAGATTATGAAAGCCCTAATACTACTAAACAAGTGGAATTCCAAAATTTGAGCTCAACGAAGAAGAAAGAGATGGGAACTTACAGCCATGATTTAGCGGTACGAAGCGACGAGAGACGAAAGATTTGAGAAGATGAAAAATCGCTTCTTGTGTGGTTTCTTCTTCTTCTTCGATCTCTCGATTTAGGGTTTATGGTTTCCAGATTCGTTCCTCAACAACTAAACAAAATAAAAAAGATCGGCGCCTCAAAAAGTTTCAGACAAGGCCCAATATTAATTTATTACGGCCCATTAGTTACCCATATTCAAAAATATAAACACTTAGGAGGAAAAATATCAAAAGAATCCACAATTTTTAAATTTGAAACGAAAAAAATATGAATTTTCGAGATGTCGTTTAGTCCTAAAGTTTAATTTGATTTTTTGATAAAATAATAAAATTTCGTTGACTTGGCCATTTCAGTCACGCCGTTAAGTTTTTGTTAACGGAGTTAATTTTCTTTTAGCAATCTCCGTTTAACCAATGGACCATGTCATGCTTTCAACAAACACTAGTAAAAAAATTTTATATATCTTATATATAAAATATACATTCATGTTATTCTTCACAAATATTACCATCTGACTGTGTAGACATTCTTGAATAGTAGTAAAACTCACGTAAGTCCACTTCCGGCAATGTCAAATTCCAAATGGGTGCAAGAATGGTCAGACTCAGAAGTATGTAGCTCATTTTTCACGACGACATTTGCTCTTTAAAAACCAAATAAGAAAAGATTAGATCAAGTAACAAGAGAAAATTATAAGTTAAAAAAATAAGACGAGATATAATAAAGTTTGTCATGCTTTCAACAAACATTAGTAAACAAACTCTATATATCTTGTCTTTGCCTAAATGGAGATTGTTAACGGAAAATTAACTCCGTTAACGGAAATTTAACGGCGTGCTTGAAAGTTTATGCTTTTTCGTCCCAAATTTGAAAATTAGGAATCTTTTTTGATATTTTTTCCGATTATCTAACCTGTGTGATTTATCGTTCATATCTATCTTAACATTTTTAGAGTACATTTTTGTGTCATCCTTTCTTATCTCTGTATCCAAACAAGTCCTAACTAAATTTTCTACAATCCTTACAACCAAACACAATGATTTCCTTATTTGATAATATTAATTTCCTAAAATCTATCTACCTAATTTATACTATTTAATACATTAAGTTAATAAAAGTTTAGATTTTTTTAGCATATGATGTGATTTGAATTTTTATAACTGGATATATATTTTAAAAATTGTTTTAGAATTTTTGTAACCAAACAAGTATATTCGGATATAAATTATTTCACATTTGAGTTATTTTAATATATAATGAATATCTATCTTAACCTTTTTATTAATTACTGTGAGAACACACATATATAATAATGTAACATTTATATTAAAACTCAAAGAAACTTGATCTATTTATAATATATTCAAAAGTTTTTTTTTTAAATTGCCATGTGGTGTACCACGGGATCAAACCTAGTTTTATACATCGATTCAACCATTCATAATTCTTCGATCAGTGATGATTAAGCGGCATATTTTCCCTTTTCACCGATCCAACAAAAAATACTCATAACATGAGTCCTAAATATTTCGGATGTAGCAGCTCATGTAGTCATGTTTTTGGAAGTATAAACCACAAACATATTTGAAAGTATATGGAGAGTATAAGCAAATAAGTGCACGAAATCTGGATTGTCTTAAATGATTTATGAGTTCTGAATTTGCATTTAACAGTGTTTAAGTCACGCTTACCTTTCCTTTATGCGATTGGATGTGATGATCAAATTTCGTCAGCTTACCTTATAAAATAATAGCTGGCTTTCTTCTTTCTGACCATCCAATATTCCAATTCCATAGTTTAAATTATGTATATAACATTCCATTAGAATTGTATAATTATTAGATTTAACTTAAAACGTGCGTTAATCACATATATGATATTTGACAAAAGGATTGGGTGAACCACCCATCAAATTCCTTTTTATTGTATTGGATCATCTAGTGCAGTGTATTTGTCAATCTTCTTAGGCCATTTTCATAAATAAATAAATAAAAACAATATTTTTTTACTATGATAATGAAAACGCATATAAATTCAGCATGCTAATAGAAAAAAAGTTATCCACATCGTGATTTTTATATGTTTGAACAAAATAAAAATAACCTTTTAAGTGTGAACTCCGAACTTCGGAGTCCGAAGTCAATCATCCAAGTTTTTGCGTTTAAAGGTAATATAGTAACATTGCACCCGCAAGAAATGTTATAAAAAAGGTAAACAAATCAAACTTTGTGATCAAGCAATGTGAATAGAGTAACTTAATTATGACTTATGCCTTGCAGAGTAAGTTGATGTAAGTTGAAAAGTGGAGCCTGTGGCTCTAATTGCTTTACTTTAGTGTTGTTCTTAAACAATTCAATTCCATTCATCATCACTACTCTTCCACTTCGTCGATTTCGTATACCAAAACTAGATTAATTTGTGAAAGTATCAAAAACTATAGAGTATAATCATCGTGTTAACCCCTACTTGTAATAACGGAAACGAATATTTAGTGTAAGCCGGAAAAAGTCATTTTCCGCTGACCTCAGTTACACGCAACGATTCTTACCTCAGCACTTGTTTTGTATTTTTAGTTTGTCAGACTGTATTAGTCTTTCTCTTGATTGTCTCGACTATCTTCACAAATAGTATGTTTCATACAGTTTTATTTGTCGAGGCTTTCTTTTTTTTTTCTTCCTTTTTCCTTTTAATATAAAATTAATTGAATTCCTACTTTACAAATATATCAAATGAGAATTGTTTCAATATTTTTATAGTTTGTGTTCCCTAATTATTTTTACTGAAACAGACGTGTTGGCAGGTCGATCATATTTATATGTATGATTTGATTGTTTGTATGTAATACATGAATAACACATGACTTTTTTGTATTATAAATTAATGGAATGGAATGTAGTGTATTATATAAGTTATTTTTGTCAAAACATCGAATATGATATTCGAAGTTGTATACTAATTCGAGTCTATATTTTATACAAAACATCGGTTAGCTGTTGTCCAAGTCTTTTTAATTTAATGGTTGGGTGTATAGTTTTATGCAAATTTTCGTGATCGTGGTATGAATTTTTTGGTGTGCAAGGCATATAGTCATTTCAACCAAAGTTTTACATCATGGAGAAAATTTTAAATTTCGTTTTTTCAAACATTATTAATTGTGTTTGAAGAATTCTATATCTATCATTCTTGACCCGGCTTTTATATAATTTCTGAGATGAAAATAAACATTATATCGGAAAGATTCATGAATAAATGATCAATGATATATGAAGACTAGCTAGAGTTACTATTCTTATACGTTATGAATATTTATTGGTTTGGTTACTGTGTAATTGTATGAGAATGATATTACCTACATCTCCACGTACGTAACAAAATAAACATGAATCAACAGTTAAGAAAATATACATGCTATATGTTGTTGTTAAAACAGTAAGATTGTTATTACCACCATCATATATGTAATATGTCATATATAGAACTGAAATAATATTTTGAAAGATGATGAGAAATTTGGCAAACGCAAAACTTGGAGCGGGTTAAAAAACTACAAATATATGTATTGTATAGGGAAAACAGTCAAACACCAAAAGAATTCTAACCCGTTAAGTTCAACAATATAGTTTCCACTTTAAGTTCTTGTAAAAGTATTTGACCCTTCTAGAAGGCCATGTATATATATGTATGATGACAAAAACTTAATACTTACTTTCAATATCTTCATTGTCTTTCTCTCTCCCTCTCTCTCCCTGAAAGACATGGATACTTCCAAAAACACTAATCTCCAAAACCCTACTAAACTCACAAAACCATTTCAATATTGTCAAGAAGAAGAAAAAGAAGAAGCACTATCTCTCCGAGATCTTCCCCTCAACGCCGGAAACATCAATCCCACCGCCACCCCAATCACCACCGAAGAACACCGTGAACCATCGACCGAGCTTTTTGAGTTTCTTACCTCAACCTCCTACGACGTTTCTCCGGCAGAAAACATAATCTTCGGCGGCAAACTCATCCCTTTAAACTACCAAAATGTCCTCTTTTCGCCTCCTGAACACATTAGCCCTCGAATTCGCGCACGGTCCGAGTCCTTATCCGCGATACAAGGCCATAAGCTTAACCGTCCCGGAAGTAATACCGTGGCACGTCTTGACAATGCCGGACCTATGAGGACAAGCCGTTCTTTAGATTACCGCAAGCTCTCACGTGGCCCAAACACCGTACATTCTCCACCGACAAGTAGTTCGCCGGCCAAAAACACTGCAAAGGCTGAGCCGGCGTCCTCTGGAAGTGGAAAAAGTGTAAGACCAAGGAGATGGTATGTGATCATGTTTGGAATGGTTAAGTTCCCACCGGAGATTGAACTCAAGGATATCAAGAACCGTCAGAGTCGTAGGAACATTCCATCGGTTATATTCCCGTCACCTACTAACCGGAAAACTCGTAGATCTCGATCGCCGTCACCGTCTCCTTCTTGGAGGTTTCTCAACGCTTTAAGTTGCAAGGAGCCTACAAGCGTGGCAGCTACGGCGCCGTTTTGGGTGCCACATCCTTAATATTACTATATTATCCCTACTAAAAATTGCTTTGCTGTTGATTTAGAAAGGACAGGATCGTTATTTTAGTATAAGTTTCATCGATATTCTAATTTATTTTTGTGAAAGAATGTCGATTATTGTAATTTATTTGGTGAATCGATAATAGTTTGGAGTTTGGAGTCTTTGGACCATAAACATATCCGTCGTCACAACTTTTTCTTTTCTTTATGATTTCTTTTTTTTTGTTGTTGTTTTTTATTTTCAGCTCATTTGTTTGAATATTCCAAAGCATATTTTTTACATACGAGTACGTTGTTATTTTTGAAATTTAATTGGTTAGGTGAGGAATGAATGAATGATGATCGAAAGAGGCACGAGAAGGATATGAAAAATATTTATTACTTTACTTTTTCCTATGGGACTTGTCGATTTTATATGATTTAGACAGGAAGTTATTATATCTTTTTTAGCATTTATTTGTGTTTTGAAATTCATGGTTGATAATTGGTATGTGATCAAATTCCATCTTAAGAGACTGTGACATGCACCTTTCTTTTTGTCCAAAGATTTCTAGATTTATAATCATTATACTTTTTTTTCTTTCTTTACAAATCAATTTCACCATATTCATGTGTCTATATAGTGTACAACTTTATAAAGATTTTTATTGAGTTTATACTTGCAATAGGTGAAGATTTTTTTTTTTTTTTTTTGATTTCAGAGTTCTTAATAATGTGTATTGACAGTATTGTTGTTGTCCGGATTGTTTTCACTAGAATTGACTTTAAATTGATGATACGTTTGAGCTGTGACATTTAAGATTTGAACGTAGTGATGAAAGAAATTGACACGTCAACTACAATGAGCATTTTTTTAAAAAATAAGGTAAGACAACAACAATGATTTCGAACAAAAGACTTGTGAAGTAAGTGAAAGGGGACAAAAGAATGTTTTTGTTCTAAAATAATATCTGAGAGGCAAACAAACACTGGAGATATCATTGAACACAACACGCATTTTTGGTTTTCTACAGGTACACGTCTAAACCGTAGCTTCAAGTTTTACAAATTGTATCTTACAAATTTACATGTCCCCTATATGTTTCCCTTTGGATAAGAGAGAGTAATAAAGCAGACTTGTCCTTCTTTGAATCTTTGTGACAAAGCTTTATTTAACCCTCTCTTCCTTCTTGAGGGATGTTGAATCAATCATGTAGCATCATCTAACGTGTGTACGCAAGAATTTGTGAAACAAAACCTGCAAGATCCACAAGAAGGATGTAACGTTTAATATAAACATTGTTTTAGAAAACTTGGAGTTATGATTTTCGATTCTGAAATATCATTCACCTGTCAATTTTTTCTTGAGAGTATTTCCGAAACCATTGTTTAGGTTCTCAAGATGAATAAACTCGAAACGGTACTGCAAGGGAGGAAAACAAAGGAAACTGATTCTGTTAAAAGAAACTGATGGAAAACAATAGTGTGGCATAACTCATGAGCAACCAAGAGAAGAGGGACTCACTCAGAAGAAACAAGATTAGCATAAAGGAAAGAATGAGCTGAATCGGGCGGCTAAATGGAACGCGAAAACGTCTTTGATAAAGACTGACTCTGTCAAAGAGCTGCACAATAAGAAACAGTTTAAGACTTTACGATCTGACATAGTCGTGTAGAGATGACCTAATCTTGGAAGCTTACCTGGTTAAAATCACGACATCTCTGCAACCAAAACAGAGGTTTGGTTCTTTTTTCTTTAGGAGTGGCTTCAATCTGTGACAAAAATCTCTTCCTCTCTTCTTCTTTCACATTACCAGGAACGTTAATCCTCAACGCACTGATATTAGGAACATTTGGTGAACTCCAAGTTCTTCTTGTACCAGCTTTTTTATCTGCTTGCAAACGGATTATATCATCAGCACTTTCAGGACTTCCTCTCTCGTCAATGTCTATCACACAATCTCTTCTACCATTCATCTCAGCCATGGAACTCGTCGAGGAATCTCTCAAGTTGATGCTATCACTGTTTAAACTATCTGACGTCTGAGAAGATCCAGATAGAAACATAGCAAGATCATCACGCTCTTCTTTGTTAAGATCAACCCAACGCAAAGGTTGTTTCCCATTCTCGCTTAACGCTTCTTGCAAAGAAGATTCTACTCGATAAATCTGGTTTTCAATAGCGGTGACAAACTGTTTATGCCTAGTTAACGTAGTGTCATCTCGACAATTTCCATGGCTCAACCTTACAGCTCTCTCAAACTCTTCCAACTGAATCAAGTTTACAACAACATAAACCAAAATCACAAAACTTGACAGAAGTTTCACAAACAACATACCATGAAAGAACATTATTTATATATACCTGCCATTTAGCAGTGCTCAAAGCTGCTTGGAGTTCTTTGCAGAGCTCGTCTGAATCTAAAGATACTCGTGGACCTTGTCTCTTCTCTTTAATCCACAACCTATACGAAGACTCCATTCTAGAAAAAGGATAAAACTTTGCGAATTAGATATCTCAATTCATTACCTATTTGCCACAAAAGCCCCTCACTTAGATCATGCTAGAAGAGCCAAACCAATCACAAGAAGAAGAAAAAATACGAATTACAAGAAACAGAGAAGCATCAAACTCAAAAACCCCTATTTCTCAATTAAATTCCGACTAAGCAGAAGAAGAAGAAGAAGAAGAAGAAGAAGAAGAAGAAACAAGTTGAGATAGAAAAAACATTACATATCAGCAGATTCTTGAACCTCCTCAGCTGCGGAGAAAAAAACATCCTTTTGCCATAGATCGAAACTATTAGCAACCATCATCTCTCCCACACCAAAACCCCCTCTCTCTCTCTCTCTCAATTAAGACCAAACCAATCTGCAAAATCTTCGTCGGAATAGATTCTCTCTGATTAAAATCCAAATTAATAGATTCTCTGCTCCCCTTCTCTTCCCTTCTTCCTCTTCTTTTGCTTCTGCAGGAAAGAAGGAATTTTTATTTTCCCAGCTTTACGTTTTTTTTTAACTAATAAAACGTTTAATGGATACAATAATAATAATAAAGAGGCCTCCACTAATCCACCTTATTTCATACGTGGCATACCTCTAATGGAAAAGAATATATGTTAAGATGGTCTTAGCCGCAGGAGATTACTGCGAAGAACAAAGAAAAACATCAAGAATGTCCCGTGTTGTTGTTGTTGGGCCGCAACATCAACTCTGTTCGCCAACTCATTATTATACTACTACTACTTTTAATCAAGTCAAATGCTAATGAGTCATGCTTCGTGTTTTTTATTGTCTATATATTTAATTAGCATTTGATTTAAATAATGAATAGAGTAGTATGAAATAGTTATTTAGAGTGGCATATGTAACGCATAGTTAAACTAATTTAATTGACATTAATATATGACTAACAAATTTCCAAAAAACAAACTTGGAATCATCACTATTAATTCTCACCTCTCAGAAAGAAAAAAAAATCACAACCTTAATTTTGGTGGTTTAAGTCCTCTTAACTAACTAACCACTACCATGTCCATGATATAGTTGCCAAGACCGGTTCTTGACATTAACTGGTGGTTCATTTGAGGTGATTGAGATTCCCAAATTCTTATTATTATGGAATCTAAAATTTGGGAATGTGGGATTTCAGAGATTGGGCCATAATATATAACAACACCTTTTTTCTGATACCAACCACTTTGATAGGATTTCACTTCATTACTACATTGTCAAAAGTCAACAATCTTTCACCGGTCAAGATTGTAATGCATATATATAACAAGGAATTACAATTGATGGATTGATTTATCAGGTTACTTTTTATAAGTTTGATGTCGAACTGTTTTGATGTGATGATTCTTTTAATGTCACTTGTCAATTAAATTGGTTTCCTAAACAAAATTTTAAAAACTTACTGGTGAGGTTTGTGACATGGATGCATAAATGGGTGTGACACTAGCAAAGTTACAACATTCACACGTCAATTCTCTATTATCTCCTCTTCCACCAAAAGCCATATTGGTTTTTTAGCTGCATTTAGAGTCAAGTATGAGAACACAAGTATGAGAGAAAACAAGTACTAAAACAAAAAAAAAAATGGTAGGCCATTGATAATTCAATCCTACAGAAGCTCACAAATAACTTGCCATGTAAAGATCCAAACCTTGCAGCATCAGTGAACATAACCAAATTAACCACTAGAAACCAATTTTGTATTTGAAGGTTTGGCCTCATGTTAATTTATCAACAAAACCTTCTAGCAATCTCATCATAGCCGTGCCTAGACTTAAGAGTATCACCAAAATGGATAACCTCATATCATATAAACTAATGTCATATATTATAATATTTTGACTAAACAAAACGAATAATTTTGAAACACACATGAACCATTAGATAAATGATCCTACTACTACATTCATATCTCCTTCTCTTCTTCATCTTGAAACCCAAAAACCTCTCTGTTTCTATTAGGACTATCCAAAGCTCTCTTCTCTTGTTCTTCCTCTGCTTCTTCTTCTTCCTCCTCTTCACCTTCCTCTTTCTTCTTCTTCAATCCAACACTCTTCTTTCTCTTCACAACTCTCTCCTTCAACACACACACAAGCTCTCTCACCGCCTTCTCCGCATCACTCCTATTCCTAATCAACACTTCACTAACATCAGCCGGCGTAATCTCTGCCTCCTCCACACATCCCTCCATCTCCTCCAAATCGACACCATCAATTTCATCCTCCTCAAGCCTCAGATAATTCTTCAACAGAATCTTCAAAGCCGGAAACTTACAAAAACCCATGTGAATATGCATATCCATCCTCCCACTTCTCAACAGAGCAGAGTCTAACTTCTCAATATGATTAGTCGTGAACACAAAGATCTTCTCACTCCCACAACAAGACCAAAGCCCATCAGTGAAGTTCAACAACCCCGAGAGAGTCACCGAGCTTCCCGGTTCTTCCAAACCCGACCCGTTTATTAAACCAGGGTCATACTCATAGCTCCCATTCTTCTTCTTGTTCTTCCCTAGTTTCGTCAAATTGATCGAACAATCAATATCCTCGATAACAATGATCGACTTAGAGCTAGTCTTCATCAACAGCTTCCTCAATACAGAGTTGTTCTGAACCTCAGTGAGTTCAAGATCGTAGATATCGTATCCAAGATAATTCGCCATTGCAGCGATCAAACTCGACTTGCCAGTTCCAGGTGGTCCATACAACAAGTAACCTCGTTTCCAAGCCCTTCCGGTCTTCTGATAAAACCCTTGTCCGCTCGCAAACTCTCTTAGATCCTCCATGATCCGTTTCTTCTTCTCAGGATCCATAGCAAGAGTATCGAACGTGCTCGGATGCTTGAACCTCACAGAATCCCATGGATGGCTTCTCACATCGAGCGAGACGCCTCTCGAGTTCGTGTAAAGAAGCCTCTCCTCGTTTCTCCGGCGTATCTCCTCTGATTTCCCGACAATGTAATCGAGGTAAGAATCTAAGACAAGGTCTTTGTCTCTCTTGTTGATCTGTAACGTAAACCCTCGTTTCTCTTCCGGCATTGGTCTCCAGGAGAAGCTCTGTACTTGGCGTTGGACAACGACGTGTTCCCATAAGACAGTGACGCCGTTAAAGACGTCGGTGATTCTGTCGTTGTTGGAGAGGCCAAAAGTGACGGAGCTCGAGTTAGGGACACGTGTTAAGCTGATACGTGTGTTGTTGTTTCTGCTGGAAACGGCGCCGTTGACGGTGACGGAAGAGCTGAGGTATAGCTGAACGGCGTTGTAGAGCTCGTTGGTGTTGACGCCGTCAATCTCTGTTATATCGAAGTAGGTGTGGGAAGATAACACGTGGCGGAGGCGCGTCAAGACGTGGAGGAAAGCTAGTCGGAGCTCCGGCGGGAACACGAGCTGAAGGATTGTTTGACAAAAGGCTAACATACCAACTAGGGAAGCCATTGTTGTCCAATAATCACTCATCCTCATCTCTTCTTACTCTGTTTTTTTTTACAGAGCAAAAAAAAAAAAAGATTGGTTTTTTTAAAAGGAACAGAGTAAAGTTTTGATCTTTAGGGAGAAGTTAGAGAAATTGAGAAGTGGGTTTAGCTTAATTATAGAAATAAGAGTGTGGTTTTTTGAACTTATTGTTCTTGAGATTTGGGAGGGAAAAATTGTTTAGTTTGAGGCTTTTGAGAGAAGAGAAGAGAGTGACGTTGGGTGGAAT
Source organism: Camelina sativa (assembly GCF_000633955.1). NCBI lineage: Eukaryota > Viridiplantae > Streptophyta > Magnoliopsida > Brassicales > Brassicaceae > Camelina > Camelina sativa. The sequence continues at coordinate 5,672,929 of NC_025695.1, read as the reverse complement.
TTATTGAAATATGAAATAAGTGCTCACCTCAATTTATAAGCAATTGGAGGAGTCTTACTTTTTTTCTTTCTTGTTTTGATATTTGCGGATATGTATTACCATTTATTTTGTTGTGTATGGTGCAAATAATGTAAGCAAGTAGGAGTACTATTACTCAATTATTTCGTAGGTCTATGGTTTTATAGGCTTACAAAATCAATTACAAGTTATCGAGTGAATGGGACTGCCGAGAGGGGTAATGGTTATGTGACATGTAAATCTCACGTCGGATACTATTCGACTTTTTTCTTTTGTCCAACAATATGATAAGTTTATTTAAAAAAAATAGAAATTCACTTTTTTTTTATATATATATATTTTTTTTTGTCAACAAAGTTAAAAGGTTTTTGGTACTCACTTCTAAAGGGAGCATGATACAATCAACTAACTTACATAAGAGGATAGAAAACCACGGTATGTTGCTTAAACAAGCGAACAACATCCGGATCAAGCTACAACATAAGAGATAGCAAGCTTGAAAGCCTAGGTACAAACAACTAAAATAAAGATAAAGAGGTACTAAAACCATAAAGATAGTGAGATCCACCAAGTAGAAATGCCACATAAAGTGACGGGAGGCTGACCAAGACCAAATCACTGGCCGCAGAACGACAAATTGCCACACTGGAATACAAAGATTCCATCGGGTTTTTAAAAACCTAACTCGCACTAAAGATGATGAATCTTCAGCTCCCTGAAAAGGGAGGCAGCATGTAGGTTGGGAACAAGTTCCCAAGAGTCGAGTGCCGAAAAAAGGGTCTAAAATAAAGTCACCTTGTTACACCACGTTGAACGATCTAAATCGAGTAGATAGCAAAGAGCAGGGATCAAGAAGAAACCGTGTAGACAAGGGAGTCGAGATGAGGGAAGAACAAGAGAGACAACAACACCAACCAAAGTTTGAAAAATATCTCTCTTTATAGAAAGTTTTTGTGAAATGACTCTCATTAAATGAGGAAATTAAAGTATCTCCATTGGAACAATTAGCTTTTGGATCTTTCAAGATTAATGGACCAAAAATAGTCCATAAGTTGGGGTCAGCCATAGAGGCATTTCTCTCCTTGTGAGAGGAGGAACGCAAAATATGTCTCTCCCATGAGGATTGTACATTTAAATTGTGCCAAATAATTTGTACAATTTGCATATTCATGGTCTTATTCATAATTAAAGCTAAATAGAATCCTGATTTTTCTGGCGTTGTCGAGGCCATTAACAAGAAAAAGAAGCACTCCTTCCAAAACCGTGATAACAGAAATTGATCCATATTTTTTAGGAATTTTTCTGTGCAAGACTGGGCCAATAAGGGGAAGACTAAAGTCTGGCCCAAAAACCAGAAAGAGAGAAATTGGTCCATCTCAATTTTGTCGACTCTTCTTCCTCGGCTAAGAGTCTTAGAAGCAAACCAGCGGATGCAGCGGCTAAACGATGACACAGCAACGAGCGCCGGTGAAAAATTCCGGCCTGGGGTAGGTCCCAGCTGCGACTGGGAAGGGACTCTTCTCGCGATTTGTGAATTCGTTGGATCTGGACGAGCAAACGAGATAAATGACGGGGCAAGCGACCCATGGCAGATCCAAAGAGGTAATAAACTCGATCTGGGAATTGAAGCAGATCGGAAGGTGACATTAGTAGCTTCATCTTCGACACAGTTTCCATCACGGAGAGGCAGAAGATGAGAAGTCAGAGAGCTTGGAGGCATGGAAGAGTTCTCACCGGTGGCAAAGTTAGCCAGCGGAAGGTGAAAAAAGATTCCAGAAGTAGATATGGTTGGAGTATTTCCACCGGTGGAGGAGACTGTAGCTGTCGGAGCAATCTTGTTTCTGCGGTGGCTTTCTCGAGCCATGAACCTCCGGTTACGAGCACAGAAACCCCGGTTACGTCAGTCAATAACTCAGACCACTCCGAGAAGCCAACCAGGCTAGGAGGAACCACGACCACCATGAGATATCGCTTTGTCTGATAACAAGTGTTAGTGGTTGAATCTTTGGCCGCAAAACACAGAGGAAACCACAAGCTCCCAGGTTGGGCATGATAAACATCAAAAGGGAAAACTTCGATAAGATAAAGGTGTAGACACAACAAAATAGGTCTTCGGCTATGGACCGAGAAAGGATCTGATCCAGGGAGAGTCAAGCGAACTACGAGAGCCAAGACAAAGGAGCAAAACCATGAGTCTTGAGAACTGCCGCTACAGCCAAAAGAGGCGGGATATCGAGAGAGTCGGAACAACGAAAGCAACAAAATCGCTCTTTTGGATTGTCTTCGAGAATAGATCTGACCCAAAGACAACCACCGAAATACAGGAGAGCTTGCCTAAGATATAAAAGTGCCAGATCCGGGAAACCACAAGATCGTCGTAAACTACCTCGCAGTGGCTAAGAGAGATGCAAAGGCACTGAAAAGGAAAAGATCTCACCGATGACGAAATCAAACGGTGGAAAAGACTAATCTGATAGAGCGAGAGAAAAAGAGAAGTCTTATGAAAGGAAGAAATCGTCCGACGCCGGCGAATATGAGCTTCACCGGCATCAGAGAAGTTTGAGATTTTGTTTGTCTCGAGAATAGTGCCTGAGAGCGTTTTTTGTGTGTCTTTTTCTTGTGTAGGAATGTGAGAATACTTTTTTTTTTTTTTTTTAATATTTTATTGAGCAAAAGGTTGAAAGCTTGAATGGTGAAGAATGATGAAAAGAGAATATAAAGGACGGTACCATAGAAATGGATAGGTTATTACTCTTACGCTAAATGAATCGGACAAACAAGTACAACGAGAAAACACCACAAACGACAAGAAATAGTTAAAAAATTTAAAATTAAATACCAAAAGAGGGTAAGTTTTTACGAGACAGCCAAGAACAGATCATCTAGCTGGATTGGTTCAATCTAGTAAGATGTTTTGTTTTATTGATTGGTTCTAGTGTTCAGCTCGAAGGGGGTTTCTAAATATTACTTTGTGTCGTCTACATGTGGTTTCTCTAGTTGCATCAAACTAAGTTTTTTTAATTTATGTCAGAGATGAGAGATCTTTCGAAATTTACAAACGTCCAAAGATATCTGAATGGTAAAACGCAAAAGGATAAGGAACTGTTTTTTCATTATATTTAAGATTAACGCAAAGGATAATGATCATTGTAAATTGGAAAAATGATTACTAACTAACATGACCATATATACAAACAATATAAATATCTTGTTAACTATGTGAACTATTGTTATTACATAAGCATAAGGATATTCATAAACAAACATAGGTTAGGTTATGTGTACAACACCATAAACATCAAATTTTGGCCGGAATCCGGCGTTGACCAGCATTCACCAAAAAAAATTTTCAAAAAAATTTTTTTTTTCTTTTTTCTTAATAATACTTTTTTGTTTTTATGTACTTTTGATAAATAAATAAAAAAAATTAAATAATTTATATAATTTCTTTACAAAAACAAAATAAGAACAAAAAGTTATACAACAAAAAATACAAGAAAATTATATACCAAAAAAATTAAAAGTTATATGACAAACAAAATTTATGATATATCTAGTAACTAATATTGTTAATACAGAAAAAAATAATATAATAAAACTATACCACCAAAATTTTATGTGTAGTAAATTGTTTCATAAAACTATAACAAATATATACCTTTTTATTTTGTATTTTTAAAGGTGGGGGTTTTAAATTTTTTTTGTTTCTTTTTACTTATTCATATGATTATGTCATTTGAAATATATCCAAGACATTACCAACTATTTCTTTGTTTTTAATAAGAAAAACAAAGGAAGAAAATAATGAAAATTCTATTTATTTACATGAAAGACATATATCAAGAAGATAGTTAAAAAACAAAAGTTGATTTTGTAAAATCAAAGGTTGATCTATTAAAAAAAAAAATAGTTGGCAATGCCTTGGATATATTTCAAATGACATAATCTTATAAATAAGTAAAAAAGAAAAAAATATTTAAAACCCCTATCTTTGAAAATACAAAACAAAAAATGATTTTTAAAACGGAAAGGTATATATTTGTTATAGTTTTATAAAAAATCTACTACATATAAAATTTTGGTGGTATAGTTTTATCATATTATTATTATTTTTTTTTGTCAACCATTGGATCACAACTGGCCGGTCCAGTAGCCAAATTCCTACATTCGTAGGAGCCGGGACTCGATCCCGGGTGTGATGGTGCCTTCTACAAATGGACTTACCTTCTGCCACTGCACTAAGGTCACTTCACAGTTTTATCGTATGATTTTTGGTATATTTTCTGTATTAACAAAATTAGTTACTAGATATACCACAAATTTTGTTTGTCATAAAATTTTTGATTTTTTTTGGGACATAATTTTCTTATATTTTTTGTTGTTATATTTTGTTTTTGTAAATTATATAAATCATTTCATCTTTTTTATTTATTTATAAAAATATATAAAAACAAAAAAAATATTTTTAGGAAAAAAAAAATTGAATATTTTTTTCTGGTCAACGCCGGTCAACACTGGTCAACAGCGAATTCCAGCCAAAATTTAATGTTTATGGTGTTGTACACATAACCTATGTTTGTTTATAGATGTCCTTATGTGATAACAATAGTTCACGTAGTTAACGGAACATTTATATTGTTTGTATGTGTGGTCATGTGTTGGCGTATACTTCAACTAGCTGGTAATCATTTTTCCTTGTAAATTTGTAATGTTGTCTTTGAAAAGAAATTGATAAGTAAACTAGTAAAAGCAAAAGGGAACATGAGGGTCTAGTTTAGGGTTTGTGAATGTGACTTACAGTTGGGTTTGTGTTGTTTTGTTGGGACTTTGTGATTTTATTCTTTAGGACACTCGAATTTACGTGGGACACCATTGTTTGTCTACATTTGCATATCAACATCTCTCACCATTATACTCAAAACCCTCTCAACTTTCTTTCACATCTCGATTTAATTAGTCTCCAGCCTTGTATATGAGAATGGATCAAAAACAAATAGTAGTAGTTGTTTAATCGATGTTTCATTTTGCCGACAAAATCAATAGAAAATATTGACGTTTTTCAGATGTTTTAAATTGGTGAGATATGTAAAGGAGATGACACACAATGACAATGACAGTCGATAAGGTCCAAGTTACTAGAATCACTTTTGCAGAACTGTGGAATCTCTCCCCAACACCCAAAACCTTTAATGTATTACTTAATAAAACGAAAACGTTTTCGAAGTAACAGTAAAGTGCTCAAGTAAACGCTAGGTTGAATTAAGTCAAGTTGGTGGTTTATACTGCTCAACTGAACCATTTGTAAGATGTCAAAGTTAATATTCGTACCAAATAGTAAAATGTAGTTTTATAAGAATACAAGTGACTAATAATAATTAAGTATTCTGAAGTTCAAAAACGAAAATTTGAAAATTATGTACGAGTTGAAATATCAATTAGGTGCGTAAAGAAACCATTGGTTGATATTGTGGGGGAAAAAATTGGACGAAAGATTCTGTGCAGAGATCCGTTGGTGATTCTGGATTTGGAGTTTTGTATCCTCTGGTTCCGAACTCTCAACCCCAAAGGGCCAACAATAAAAAATCAATATTAAATGTCAAAAGTTGTAAGGCTATATCAATATTATTATGCAATGTTACAAAGGCATCCTCAAGTACACAATTGGAATTTTATATTACTATTATGCAAATGTTAGGGTTTGTAATGATGGTACCTTCTGAAGCTGACTCTCTTTGGCATTTTCTATTTCAGTTTTCAAAGAAAAATGAGAAGAATCATTCACTTCACTATTAAAACGACGACCATCTCTTTCTCTTTTTTCTTTTGGTCAAAATTGAATCTCTTCTTGTATTTTTTTGGTTCTCCGTTCAAAATTGATAAATTGATGATGTTGGCCTTTGGGGTGATTTTCACTTCACTATTAAGAATATGAAGTATTCGTAAAAATTGGTGTGTATTTGAGAGATCGTCAGATTTCACCTGAAGAGGTAAAAAAGAATAAAAAAGAGTAGTAATAAAAGAAATGACGTAGTACACAAGCAAGCTCTGTCTTCTTACATTATCACTTCGAAAGCCACCCCCCCACTCTCTCTGCCACACTCGTCTACCAAAATTACTTACTACTACCAAACAAAATTTAACAACCTGAAAAGACAAAAAAAAAAAATAATTGAGGGTTGTGTGACACAGAAGCTATAATCTCTAAAATTAAATGCAACTAAATACTCTCTCTGTCCCACAAAAATTGATGTTTTAAAACTTTTACATATTTTAAGAAAACATATTTCATCTAGATTTTTAATTCGTTTCTTATTAGTAGCAAATATTGATTTTTTTTTTTACTTCTGGTTTTCCTAAATTTCCATTGTAATTTCGGCAAATAATGTCATGGACTTTTTAAAATAAATCCACAAATAAAGAAACAAATCCCACTGCTTCACTTTGTAAAACACAACCCAAATTCGAATCTCTTTTTGTGAGATTTGCTTCTCCTCCCTTTGTGAAAGGTCTATTTGGTTAGATTCTTTTAACAAGAGCTTATAGATATTGACGTTGGTCACTAGTATATTCAGTTGCATATTGAAAATGTGAATAATATTGATCTTGCAACAAGAAAAACTTGCATCATAAATGAAATGCTTACTGTGCATATTTTTACAGAAAATTAGTTGATTCCTAATCCTTAATTAAGCTACGATCATCATCAAAGTCTTAATATATTATATATACGTTTCCAAAAAAGAACCGTAAGTTTCATTCATACACGTAAAGCAAAACCATATAAAGTAGTAATGTCGACCAGATTTTTAATCAAAAAGGGTTAAAAGAACATATATTATACATATGATCTCATTAGAACTCGGAATAGTTCGCGGCTGGAGAATTTCACTATATCTACTCTGTACCAAATGATCTCTCACTCTGAATCAAAGAACCAATCTCTGATTTCCCATTTTTCCAGATCGAATCAATCAATGGCAATGATCAAGAAGCCAACAGAGACATACATGAGGAAGACTGGGTAAAGTGCGAGAGCTTTCCTTCTCGGGTTCACGGCGGCACTCATGAAAGGATAAGCGGCCCAAGAGCTCCAGGCAAGAGTCACAGACACAACCACCATTTTGAGTATCACATTGTCCTTCAACATGCAGATCACTGCTCCTACGTCCAGTGGGAATAGACAGTAACCAAGAAGGCTTAGACTTTGGAAGAAGATTATATGTCCTCCCTGAAAATTTCATCAGGATGTTTTAGAGTCAAAACTCACAAGAAGGGAACAGTATGTGACTTTGTACCAATACAAGAATCAAAATGTGTGCTTACCAGGAGCAACACATTTAGTGTGAGGATTACTGCCCCAGCTGCAAGTAATGCAAATGCCACGGCAAACACTTCTGACTGGAAATGACAGAGAAAACGTGAGATCAACGACCATTGCAATAGACAGAGAATAGTTCTTTATTCTAACAGATAAGTAAGGACGTAGTAGTGCCTTATAACTATAGGGATTCAATCCTAGATAACTCCCGCAAATGCTGGGAAGCACAGATTATAAACGAAACTGAAAACAGGGTATTCAATAATATGATGTGGTGGCAACATTCCAACAACGTCAACAACAAACAACACATACACAGCAATTCCATGCCTTTTCAGACACATGATCTAAACCTCAAGTGCATTCCAACACATAAAAAAAGGAAAGCCCTTTATTTTACCCTTTCCTTTCACAGCTTCTTATATGATATACTAATATGTTCACAAATCCTAATAGAAACCATTTCTTGCAAATCTGTGAAGCATTGGCCAGATAAGCTGTGGCTACCTCAGTTCAAGGTGAAAGTGTCTAAATTGTATATCAGATCTAACACATCAAATGCTGCTCATGTAAGTCAAGGGTAGTAAGAAAGCACCAAACTTCATATAAGGACCACATCAAATGCTGCTCATGTCTAGAACTATCAAATCTAACACATCGAAACCACTTCTATGAGCCAAAATCTGACTGCCCGGAAGGAGTAAGAATGTACTGAAAGAATCAAATTTAAGAGCAATGCTACAAGTAACATTCTACAGGAGCTATAAATCTTAACCAATATATCACATTTGAATGCACTTTTACAGTTCTTCATTCCGAATACATGGACATTCCAACTATAAGGACTGCTCAAATCATATGTCAACAGAAATCGCTAAATCTAAGATTCCAAGTTCATAACTTGATCACACAAACGCAAAGCCAGTTCTGCATCCATAAAGGTTCCAATGGAAAAAAAAGCTGAAACCAGAATCTGGAGATCTTACCTTCTTAACCGAAGCAGACCACGAAAGAGTAAGACCCAAGAACACAATGAAGAAGAAGGGTCCCCATAGATCCCAATCCCTAAGAGCTTTCCCAGGATCTTCCCTATACGGATTCGGAAACACCACAAGCTTCAAATTACTAACGATCCGTGACAGATCTCGCTTTACAGTATCCCAAACAGGCTCCGTCAATGTATTCGGAGGAGATCCGAACCCACTCCCTCCGATAGTCTTGGAACCTTCACCTGCTGAAGGAAGCGGCGGAGGAGCTGGAACAGGCATCACCTTCTGAGTGGAAGAAGCAGAAGAAGACGGTGGAAGCGGTGGGAGGTTGGATTGAACGAACGGTGAGGATGAAACGGGAATGGACGGACGGATCGGGCTCGGCGGACGAGCTGGGAGCACGGTCCCGGGACCTGATTGGAAATTATCGCTCATCATATTCTCAATCTCGTCGATGTCTGATTGAGATGATTGATAAAGCGGAATCGTATCGTTGTGCGACATTTTCTTTCTTTACCGGAGAGAAATTGGAAGATTCCGGTGTCGGTTTGTTTGATTTTCCCGGGAAACAAATTAGGTCACAAAAGCTTATGATTTGGGCGAAATTGATTTCAGATCTGACGAAGAAGAAGACTTGTCGAAATTACTAAAAGCGAGAAAAAAAATAATAAAATAAATTAAAAATAAACGTGTGACGCAGTGCTCTTATTAAACGACGACGTTTGCTTCCAACGACGACGTTTTTCACTCACTATTGTGTTATTGGTTTATTTTATTTTTTCTTTTCTTATAAAGAAGTTTTTAAGGAAGTGTCAAGTGTACAAAATTCTCATTATATGAAAACATGTGATTTGTTGATATTTTTATTGAATGTAGGATTATGACATACAAACTCTTTAGTAAATACAAATTTGATAAAGTTGATTTTTGATCTTTTACAATAAGTACATTTAAATAAGAGCTATATAACACGTTTCCTATATATCTTACAATGAAAGTAAATTAAACTATTTAACTAAAAAAAAAGAAATCAATTAAACTGTCATTTTTGTATGTGGAAAAAGAGAAGAAGAAAGAACTATCATTATCTCATAAAAATATTTTTTTACAAATAAAACAGAGACATCTTTTTATCCATATCTTCTATATGAGCAAAGTCACACCATTGCCTTTATTGGACAGAGGTTTACAATGAAAAGAATCGAAAACAAGAAAATAAAAAGGAAATTCTCAAACATAGAAACAAGAAACAGAGCATTCACATAGAAGAAGAAGAAGAAATAGGGGGAGATAGATAAATGAATAAGATATGTAGTTGAGATTCTATGAGCTTGTTGCGCATTCCTTAGGGGCCTGTGGGAACCTCTTACGGTCGGTGCAGTAGTTGTAGATCATGTAATTCTTCTGGACCCATCTTAGTCTAGCTTGGCTCGTTGAATCCATCTGTTGAGTATACCAATTGGAGTTTGGTTTCGAGTCGATCTTAATGTTTCTGTAAGAAGCCATGAATGGAGCTTTAGACCAATCTGTTTTAACAAGACCGCCTCTAGTTGCCCAGTCGTCTGCGTTCCATAAACTTGCGTACATCCTCATCGGCTTGTTTTTGGGGAACAAGACTCCGATCGACTCAGAGTTTTTAAACTCTCTGATTGGTGTGTCATCGACGGTCAATCTGATGAGGACAAAAAGAAGAACAGAACGTTTTAGGGATGATTAATAAAAAAAGTTTAAAAAACCTAATTAGGGTTTAGTTACGTGTATGGAAAGAAAGGTGAGATTTTTAGTTTACATGATTCTTTGAGGGTTCCAGAGGATTGAGTAAGTGTGGAAATTCGCGGTTGGGTCAAACCAGAGATGGAACTGTTGCTCCTTGTCACCTTTGCCTTGAGTGTAAACATTAGTGTGTAAAGTATAAGGATCTCCAGTCATATTACCCAAGAACTCAAAATCAATCTCATCCCAAGTCGATCCTTCAGATTTTAGCTGAAAATTAAAAAAAAAACGAACAAACACATAAATATTAAGATAAGCTCTTTATAAATCAAACCCAAATCAATTTAAAACTCATATAGAAAGTAATCTTACGTAAAAAGTTGTGACAGTTCCTGCTGAGTTACCAGGAACGAGCTTAATCTGCATATCAATCTTACCAAACAAGTACTCTGTTTTGGATTGAAAGCCAGAACCAGAGGATTTGTCCAAGGAGAGAGTAAGAAGCTGGCCGTTGTTGAGTATCTTCCCACGGCCATTTCCCCAAGCTACGTTGACGTCGCTGTTAAAATCAGCAACGGAGGCTGAAAACGCCGCCAAGATAAGAGCCGTGAAGAAGAATATTTTGAAAGGAGACATTGTTTTTATAATATGTGTGCGTACGTGTGGGTGTGTTTAAGGGGGTTTGGTGAGGAATGTGAGGAAGAGAGAAGAAGGGAGAAAGGTATATATAGTGGGGGAGAATAACATAAAATAAATGAGAAGAAGAAGAGAGTGGGTGAACAAAAGGAGGCTAATATCAAGACAATTGCATGCAAGATGTGTTACAGCTGGAGTCTCGAGTATACCTCCTCCATCATTTGGTAAGCAGATTATGTTTTATCATCCTTAATTTGGCTTTTAAATGTTATAGTAAATATAACATAGGCATATTTGTTTGGAAGATATTCATGACCGACTAAAATATCAGAATTGACGCAAACCAAAGTGGTATCTAAAATTATGTAGTGTGTTTGAAAATACAGTAAAATCTCTATAAATTAATAATGTTGGAACTGAGACATTTTATTAATTTATAGTGATATTAATTTATTCATAAATTAATAATTATTATTTTATAGTGTAAATTAATAATTATTAATTTATAGATATATTTTTAATTGTTTATTTTTTAAAAAATTATGAATTGGAACAACTATAGTAAAATAAGATTAAACTTTCGGATGTTATAAATTTTATGGTTTAGGAATTGAACTTGTAATATTTAAAAAGCACTATTTACAATAAATTACAAATATTATAGACAAATTTACTTATACACATGAGCCACATAAATTCAAATCTATGAATAATAATATCAATTCTCCTATTTTAATAATCTGTCAAATTATCAAATTGTAAATGATGCATATCTAAAAATTAAAACTTTAAATTTAATTATTTGTATGACATGTTATAAAATATTTTAGAGATATTATTATAGGTTGAAAATACAATATTACAATTGTTCTATAGAATTGAGTTTTAGGAGAAACATAAACTATTATATTAATATATATATATATATATATAAATTTACATAATTATTAATTTATGATATTATTGAGACCATATTTTATAAGGAGATTTCGAAAAAATTATTATCTTATTATCTTATCGAATATTGTTAATTTTTACACTGATCCGACTTGGGACCAGCAAAATTTATTAATTTATAGTGTTTATTAATTTATAGAGTATTAATTTATAGAGGTTTTACTGTATAACATTATAACAAAAATTAAAAGTTAAGAGGTCAGTTTCTTTAGACTCTAGCAATATAAGTAAATGCTATAATAGTTTTTGTTTCTGTGTGCAATAATTTCATAATATGTTTGATTTTTATTTTAATAATATGGTTTGCTATATAATTGGTTGCGTGCTTTGTAATTTCTATATATTTTTACACGTCTCTCGGTATTTCAAATGTGTTCATACATCTTAAACCACTACGTAGAGGCCTGGCTATAGGTAATAGGGAGGATAGAAGAAATAAGAGGTCTAAAGATATATTACGTGTGGAATTGTTCGACTTTAAATTCTCGAATTTAGTTGAAATTTTTTTAAAGAGAGAATATGTCTTGTGAATATATCTTTTTCTCTAAATATTTTCGATTATTTTTCAAGTTTGTATGTATCCAATTATTGGGTCGCCACTGGACCATGCTTTAGGAACAAAACAACTTGCTCCGACTCACGTCGAACATTTCTTTGGATATTTTAACGTAAAGTTTTTTTAATCTTACAATTTTTTTCCCAATATTATTATGATTTGATGATGTGATTAATATATACATATGTGTATGTGAATTGACAATAGAAGCAACGAAGAAAAGTTTGAGTTTAGTGTATGGGTTAAAGATTTGATGGCGTTAGCAAGTACCACCACACACGCTTTCTTGTAAATAGAAAGGGTCAATTTCTTTTGGTTGGTCACTAATTAATGATGGGGGTCAATTAAGATGTGTCATTGCAAAATAACAAAACGATGATCAATATGTGTAACCATACCTATCGGTCTACTTTATTTGTTTTCATTCTAATTCTCTAAAATGTTATAATTATTGATGATGTATAATTTTGTATACGTAAATAAAGCTATATCGAACCAAAGTAAAGCTAAGTAATTATTGAACCAAAGTAAAGCTAGCTGAACTATATAGTAGTATTTATTTGTATATATATATTTTTTAAAACGCAACACTAGGACATACATGTATAATCATATATTTATATACTCAAAATGCATGTACGCATTAGTGGTTTTGGTTAGAGTGGTTTTATTTTTGTTGATCAAATGAAGAAATTTAATTTGATTGGTATACACTCATTTGACAAATTAAAACAGCTGTCCACAGTACTTAAGCTATAGAATTAAATCTGAGGAAACCACAAATAAAAGAAATTTAATGTCGAGAGACGTGTAAAAATTTAATGTCGAGAGACAAATTAAAATGTCTATGAGGACAACTACTGATATTTATTGGAAATGATCATGAATATGAGTGGTCCAAACTCAAAGGCTATTTTTTCAAAGCACCAAAGCTATTTTTTATCGTCATTGTTCATATAAAGGAACAAGCATTATTTGGTATTTCCAACTTTTTGCTATTTTTGTCTTCTGTTTTGACGCCAAAAAATAGTAATAAGTGGTCAAAAATTATTTCGTAAGAAATCATATTGAGTTTTCACATCATTGCCAAACAATATCATAAAATTTAGTATAGAATATCAACAAATACAATCGTTCCATACTACACGTTTGAATATTATTCTAGTTAAAAGCTAATTCGACGAGAAGTATTCAACTCTTACATATCCTACCAAAAATTATAATGTATGAGATTTGATATTTTCATAAAATGTTTCTAAAAATATAGTATTGAGATTCTCTTCGGTAACATTAATGATAATCAAGACCAATACATCGAGTGTCTATCATTTGTCTAACTTGTGTTAATTTGTTTTACACTGTCATGACTTGAGGTAAGTAGAAAAGACAGTTTGGGTTTAAATAGTAGTATATACTTTTGAGGATGTAATAGTATGGACTATGGAGTCATGGACCATAATACATATGGGGATAGCTACGTAATTAAAGCGAACACTATTACTAGAAGTTAATATATACATACGAATATGATTCATTGGATGAAATTTCTTGACACGGAAATTTGGATTTGGACGGCCTAACCAAACGTCAACTTGGTCCCATTACTCCTTACAGCTGTATCATTTTAGAAATTAATTAATTAAGTGTAATGGCTCATCATCAATTCTTAATCAAGGGCCTAATCTCAATATTAACTCAACCATATAATTTCATTTTAACGAACCCACATCTCGGACAACTAAGTCTGGTCTTGTCAATTCCGGGATCAATAAATGTTATTGCGTTATCTTATTTTTGAACACTATAGTGCTTAATTTAATTCATCAGTTTTCTGGATAACCATTTCTTTTGGGATTTTGTTTTTTAAAGTACGTTGTTACCAATTCAAATTCAATCCTAAATCATCAGTTCAAAATTTTTGAGGATAATTTGGAGGATTTATGATTGTACTGATGGATATATATGTTCGAAAGATTTTAGGTTATAGACTGTCAACTTTATAATCATACCATGTTATAGTAGAACGTATATCACCACAATATGTTATAGTAGAACGTTGTTATCAACTCGAACTCAATCCTAAATCATCAGTTCAAGTTATTTCTAAAAGGATGATTTGGAGGATTTGTGATAAAATGATGGATATGTTCGAGAGACTTTTAAGTTATCTACGGTCAACTTTATCATCGCACATGTTATAGTAGAACGTTTATCACCACAATACAATTCATATTAAGTGATACTTAGATGTTTTCAAAAATATTATAGAACGTTGTATACAGTAACAGTTTGATAATTCAGAGTTATTGTCTAGTCATTTTAAAATCTTGAAAATACGTTAACATATTATTTCCTTAAAAACTATGTATTAGTCAAGTATGATCACGGCAGATGAGACTGATGACGATGGATTCGTCAATGCATGTCAAACTATAAAAGAGTTGTCGTCTCACCACGCAACCACACATTTATTTAGAAAATAAAAGTTTATTGAATGACATTTGTTACAGAACAAATTGTGCCTAACCAAATTTCTCTGTGTGTTTATTTACTAAAATAATTGGCGGAATGTCATTTTCATAAAGTAGTAACCTATCTAAACGGATAAGCGTAATTAGTAACTGGTGCATCAATTATTTTGGTTTGTCCTTTCCTTTAGGTCCCTTGTCTTTTTCAAACTTTGTTATGGACTTATGGCCTATATATTAATTAAGTATGTTACTATGATCACTTCTCTGGACTCGATCTAATCATCACTAATTAAAATATTGTTAGCCACTTGTTAAATAGTGATTTCACATTGGATGAACATCACCAAATATTCACTTATTGTAGGTCTATGACTTCATAGCGCTAATATTAATTCTCATGATATCAAATAAGCTACTATCACAAAGTATTTATAAATATACAATGACTTAAACTCTGTCTCTGACTAATTAGACTATGTGAACGTTTGATTACGAACTTTTGCTTTGGAAATTGGTTACAATTTTATTATTCTGTAGTATTTTATAATGTAACCAAATGTTTTCTCTTAAAACGATGCATGGGGTGACAATCTCGATCTTACTGATACCAAATGTTTTTCTTTTAAAATTGATTTCTCTAATATGCTAACATTAGAAGTAAATTTATTGCATGACTTTATATGATCATGGTTTAAAATACGTTTAGCATATCATTTTTGATATAATTCTGTCTAAACATGATTTTTTTTTCATCAGTCATTCCCTTGGAATCATTTCTAACCACAAATGCGATAAATCTAGCCGATAATTATAACATAAGAGCTTTTTAAAACCCAAGTTCTGCGTATGTACAAATCATTATAGTATTCTCTGATCAGTTAATATTAAATTTTAATCATGCATGGACGGTCCGAGAAGAACCTGCCCTAGAAGACTTTTGAAGTAGAGATGAGCATTGACTTGTAGGTCAATCAATATATGGTTTAATATTATTCAGAACCAGCACTTTCAATTTTCAAACACAATGGTAATAATTAAAAAATATCTGCTGTGGGGCAGTTTTAATGAAAACTACGGAATGATATAAACTAGTACTAAACTCGTGTGTTTTTATCTTTTCGAGAATACAAGATTTTGTTCATGTCAAATGTTTTTTGACATTGCATTTTTTACCTACTGTGGTTAGTACAAACTTTGGTTAATGTTTACAAAAAGCACATACTAGAAAACTGACTAATAAAGCCTTCAAAAGATTAGGCCCAAACGGTCCATTCTGCAAGGCAGCGGGAACGACAGACCAACCGAAGGATGATGGTATATATTCAGGGAAGAGGCCCGAAGTCTGATTGTTGTGTCAATCGAGTCCACAAATATGTGAGTATGGCGATGTAGTCTCTCAATCATTTATCTCACGCCAATTCATTAATATATCACTCAGAAATTATTAAGACTATAGTGTTCTAACTCAGGAGAGTATTAAAGTACCTTCATATCAGATAGATAAATTCTTCTTCATATTAGTAAAGCCTATGAATTATGTTCTTTGTAAGCTGTCTTGTAAAATTAGTGAACCTCTCTCAGTGTTGATTTTTTTTTTACAAATCTAATGAAACCAATTAAGTTCACAAAATGAAAGCGTTTTTCAATAATTTAATCTTATTCCTTCTTAAAACACATCTTACAGAAACAACACATATAGTATATGAGCAACAAATGAATGATAAATGATAGATATAAACCATTTGAGTTACAAAGGCAATGGCAAGTAACTTATTTAACGAATCAAAGAATCAACAATTTAGCTGCACTCTGCAGGAACACCTCGAGGAAATCTATTTTTATCGGCGCAATAGTTGTAGACCATGTACCTGCTCTGTACCGCTTTCATTCTTGTCTGGCTGTTTGAATCTAGTTGTTGAGTGAACCATGGAGAGTTTGCCGGACAAGATGATTTTCCATTAGCCCATACACACCCATCGACATTGTAGTTTCTGTAGAAAGCGGTAAAAGGAGCTTTTGACCAATCTGTTTTCTCTAACCCTCCTCTTGTGGCCCAGTGCTCGGCTTCCCAGAGACTGGCGTAGAGCCTCATTGGTTGGCTTGTTGGGAACGGAACTCCAATTGACTGGGAGTTCTTGAACTCTCTAATAGGAATTCCATCAACTGTAAAACTGAAAGAGAGAGGAAAAAAAAAGAGAATGTCAGTTCATGAGCTCATAGCCTTAAAAATTGTAAAAACATACAATGTATGAGGGATCAAAGGTTGAGCTTACATAATCCTTTGGGGGTTCCATGTGATGCAGTAAGTGTGAAAGTTAACGGTTGGGTCGAACCATAGATGAAACTGTTGTTCTTTGTCTCCTGAGCCTTTTGTGTAAACATTAGTATGGAGAGTATACGGATGACCGCTTATGTTTCCTAAGAACTCAAAATCGATCTCATCCCATGTAGTTCCAGGAGATTTTAGCTACACAAAGTCATCATAAAACACCAACATACTCAATATATGTAATCTAAGGAACTTCAAAAGATGACAAAAAAATGCTTTGTTACTGTATGTAACTTACATAGAATGTTGTTACTGTTCCAGCAGAGTTACCAGGGACAAGCTTCATCTGAACCTCGGCTTTGCCATAGAGAAACTCCTGGTGGGACTGAAAGCCGGATCCAGAGGATTTGTCGAGCGAGAGAGAAAGAAGCTTTCCATCTCTGTCACGAACCTTTCCACGGCCATCACCCCAATGTATCTGAACGTCTTTGTGGAAGCTACCCGCATATACATGCACAGATTGTGCCGCAAAGAGAAACAAAACCAAGAATACAAAACTTGAACCACAAGAAAGCTTCATTGTTGTGGATTTCTGGAGGAGTATTGATGTATCTAAAATGTATTGTTGATGAAAGTTTGAGGTAAGTGACATTAGTTTATATAGCTGCTGGAAATGGCAAAGGAAAAAGAGATGGAAGGTTCATGGTTTTGATTATTAAATCGTGGGCTGTATTCTAGTTGGCTCATTAGACCTCTTTGTTGGTTGTTACAAAGTGAACCCAATAAAATAATAATTTCATTACTCGTTTATTGTTACAAAACAGAGAAAATAATGTATATAGACATTTGAACAGCACATGCTGGTCCCGCGTTGAGATCATTGTCAACACTGCTTCGACTTTTTGACCTGAGTGCAAACCCTCCCCACCGCATAGAGGGTTCAAATACTAATATTTGCATTTTAATAAGTCTACTTTTATATTTGTTTATATTGTTGATTGAATTGAAATATATATATATAGCTTTGATTGGCTTAAAAAAATTAAGTCCCAAAATATGTAGCTTTGAGTAAATTTTTGGGATTTTATGTAATTATGTTCATCACCTATATAAATTAAATTGAAAGATATTTGATGGACATATACTTACATAAAATCTCAAAAATATACTCATAAGTCAGAAGACGATATGTTAAAAAAAAATAAAAATTGTTAGAAAGGATTCAATTTTTTTCTTTCTCTAACAACTTTATGAATTACTGAATTAATATATCTACCGATAAAGATAAAGCGAAGTTTCCTTAAACTTAGATATTAACTGTCATTAGCTCATTTTTTAAGTCATGGTCAATATCATTGACCTCCCAACATAAAAAAACATCTTTTTTTTTTGGGTATTCGTATATCTGATTTAATATCCATTTACAAGTGAGAATAACCTCTACAACGACTGAGATTGGAAGCCACTTTTAAACCTATCTAGAAACCTTAACATTTAACATAGATCAAGTCAAATGTTCCTAGCTATTGAACAAAAACAAAAATTTATGTTATAATTTGACTGTCCCAAACATATGTATTTTAATTTGAAACTTGGAACTCTCATCCGTCATCCATCTAGTAAGCTTATTTTTATTTATATATGTCCTTCAAAAATCATTCTTGTAAATTTTAGTAATGAATTTCTCAGTGCACTCCATGTTTACGATTTTCACAAACCAAGAAAAGCTGATTAAGTTTTAGACGCAAAAACTCTTTTTTCCATAATTTATTTTATTTGCTTACTTAAAAGCTTACTACAGGCACAGCGCGAACACACACATATATGAGCAACAATTAATAAATGAAAATAATAGATAGAATATTTGAGTTACGTAATGCAAGGTGACGTATTCACGAATCGAAGAATCAATATATTTAGCTGCACTCTGGAGGAACACCTCGAGGAAACCTTCTTTTATCAGTGCAATAGTTGTAGACCATGTATTTACTTTGTACACCTTTCATCCTTGTCTGACCATTCAAATCAAGTTGTTGGGTGAACCATGGGGAATTTGCAGGACAAGATGATTTTCCATTAGCCCATACACATCCATCGACATTGTAGTTTCTGTAGAAAGCAGTAAAAGGAGCTTTTGACCAATCGGTTTTCTCCAACCCTCCTCTTGTGGCCCAATGCTCGGCTTCCCACAGACTCGCGTAGAGCCTCATTGGTTGGCTCGTTGGGAATGGGACTCCACGTGAGACGGAGTTCTTGAATTCTCTAATAGGAATTCCATCAACTGTGAAACTGAGAGGATAAATGAAAAAGAGAGTGTCAGTTCATGAGCTTATAGCGTCAAGATTTATAAGATTATACGCCATACAAGGAATCAAAGGTTACACTTACATAATCCTTTGGGGATTCCATGTGATGCAATAAGTGTGAAAGTTAACGGTCGGGTCAAACCATAGGTGAAACTGTTGTTCTTTGTCTCCTGAGCCTTTTGTGTAAACATTAGTATGGAGAGTATACGGATGACCACTTATGTTTCCCAAGAACTCGAAATCGATCTCATCCCATGTAGTTCCCGGCGATTTTAGCTACACAAAGTGATCATAAACACCAATATACTCAATATACGGAATCAAAGGAATAACAAGTGATGAGTTCGAAGTTGTATGTAACTTACATAGAATGTTGTTACTGTTCCAGCAGAGTTACCAGGAACAAGTTTCATTTGAACCTCAGCTTTGCCATAGAGAAACTCCTGGTGGGACTGAAAGCCGGAACCAGAGGATTTGTCGAGTGAGAGAGAAAGAAGCTTTCCATCTCTATCGCGAACCTTACCGCGGCCATCACCCCAATGTATTTGAACGTCTTTATGGAAGCTACCCGCATATACATGCACAGATTGTACCGCAAAGAGAAATAGAATCAAGAAGGAAAAACTTGTACCACAAGAAAACTTCATAGTTGTAGAGCTCTCGAGGAGTATTGGTTTATCTCAAATGTATTGTTGATGGAAAACTGAGGTAAGTGACATGAGTTTATATAGTGGCTTGAAATGACAAGAGGAAAAAGAGATGGAAGGTTCATTGGGTTGATGATTATTGATAATCTGCTATTCACTAGCTGGCTCATACGACATGTTGGTTTGTTACAAGTGAACCTAATAAAAATATATTTTCATTACTCGTTTATTGTTACGATTCGATATATACAGATTAAAGTATATTGACATTTGTAGCTCACATGATGGTCCCGCTTTGAGGTCATTGTCAACGCGGCTTCGACTTTTTGACTCGAGCGCAAACCCTCCCCGCCGCATGGAGAGTCTATATTATTTTACGACCCGGGCCCACACCACTCTTATAGATATTGTTTCGTTCCAAAAGAGTGAACGGTAATATAATGATTGCTAATAGTATTTATTATCATCTTAAAAAATAAATATTAGTATTAACAATCTAAATACTCCATCCGTTTTCAAGATAATTCACAATATTACCTAAAGATAATTATATTTACTGTTATTTGATTTGTGAAGGGATCCTGTGTTTTGGCGAAGATACTTATTGTGTTCAAAACCGGTAATCAAATTCAAATTAAGTATTGTAAAATTATAGAGTATGGTCCGTCTCAATCCCCCTATTGGATGGAGTATTTAGATTTTGTTTTAAACATGTGTTATCGTGAATGGAGAGAGATCGTGGAATGGACGTTACCGTAACTAAAAATATCGCACCGTCATTCACGCTGAATAGATTATTCTTTCGAATTAAAATACCTATTTCCTACTGAGCATTTGCCTTTCCCACGACTGACCTTTAAATATAACTTGGAAAACTTACATGTGAGTAAAAATTTATGTTGAGATTTGTGTTTTATCCATTTAGTAAGCTTACTATTTTATCTCTCCCCCCAAGCAATTGTTGTACGTATATAGTAAAGAAATGTTTTCATTATTTACGAATTTAAAAAAAAAAAAAAGTGGAGCCAATTAAGTTTTACGATGGAGAACTCATTATTTATTATAAAATCTTACACAAACACCACATATTATATGAGCAACAAATGAATAAGAAATAATAGATGGGAACCATTTGAGTTACATAGACAAATGTCAAGTAACTTATTCATGAATCAAAGAATCAATAGTCTAACTGCATTCTGGAGGAACACCACGAGGAAATCTCTTTTTATCGGCGCAATAGTTGTAAACCATGTACTTGCTCTGTACCGCTTTCATTCTTTTCTGGCTGTTGGAATCGAGTTTTTGATTGAACCATTGGGAGTTTGTGGGACAAGCTGATTTCCCATTAGCCCATACACATCCTTCAACATTGTAGTTTCTGTAGAAAGCAGTGAAAGGAGCTTTTGACCAATCTGTTTTCTCTAACCCTCCTCTTGTGGCCCAATGCTCGGCTTCCCACAGACTCGCGTAGAGCCTCATTGGTTGCTTCGTTGGGAAGGGGACTCCACGTGACTCGGCATTCATGAACTCTCTAAGTGGGATTCCATCAACTGTGAAACTGGAAAACAAGAGAGAAACAATAATTTTTGACTTATGAGTTTATTATCCTCTACATGTAAGTATTCGAGGAAAGGAGTTTGGATTGAAAGATACACTTACATAATCCTTTGTGGGTTCCATGTGATACAATAAGTGTGGAAGTCAGCGGTTGGATCAAACCATAGATGAAATTGTTGTTCTTTGTCTCCTGAGCCTTTTGTGTAAACATTAGTATGGAGAGTAATTGGATGACCAGTTATGTTCCCCAAGAACTCGAAATCAATCTCATCCCAAGTAGTTCCCGGAGATTTAAGCTACACAAAGTCAACATATAAGAAATTAGTTTTATTATACGACAATCTTTTGTAGAGCGAAAAGATGACAAGAATGCTTTAAGATTACATGTTACTTACATAGAATGTTGTGACGGTTCCAGCAGAGTTACCAGGGACAAGCTTCATCTGAACCTCGGCTTTGCCATAGAGAAACTCCTGATTGGACTGGAAACCTGAACCAGAGGATTTGTCGAGGGAGAGAGAAAGAAGTTTCCCTTCATTATCGTGAATCTTTCCACGGCCATCACCCCAATGTATCTTGACATCTTTATGGAAGCTGCCTGCATAGACGCTTACAGATTGTGCTGCAAAGAGGAAAAGAACCAAGATCGCAAAAGACTTCATATTTGATATCTCAGATGTATATTGTTGATGGAATATTGAGGCAAGTGACATTAGTTTATATAGAGGGAAAGAGAGAGAGAGAGAGATGGAAGTTTCATGGGTTTGATCATTTAAGGTGCATGTGCTTTGTCTAGTTGGTTGCACATTCATAGCCTTATGATATAAATTATGTATATATTATTTGATTCGCTGTTGGCTGTTACCAAGTGAATCCATTTAAAAAACACTTTCCTTATTTCCTTTATTGTTACGACCGAAATAATGTTTGGACATTTGTATAGAACTGAATGGTCCCAATGTTTAGATTTGTCAACACGGCTTCGACTTTCGAGCGCACCGCCTAAAGAAAAGGGTTTGGCTTCGAACTTAATTCGTTCTTTAATTTTTTCTTTGTTAAGCCCACCTACCCGTGAGATTGAGTCAGTCAGTAGCACACATACACATTAAAGTTAGGCATCGTAATATCTGTATGGGTTTATATATTCTTCCATCTAACGTTTTGCTTTTCGTTTAAATTTGAGTTTGTGTTACTATTCAGTTGATCTTCTACATTATTCTAAATTTATATATTATTCCAAGTTAGTAATTAGTATGTTGATTTTCTGAGTTATTTTTTACTTATAGTTTATCAAAATATCAAAATACCTTCTTAACTGGACTTGGTTACCAAAAGTTATTTGACAAAAAAAATGGACTTTGTTACCAAAAGTGATTTGATAGTATGTTGTAATTTTATTAAATTTAAACCTAATACTAATATACAGAAATAGAACCCACATGGTAAAACCAGTTGACTGATAAAATGTTAAAAGAAACGTAAGTTAAAACACGGAATATTATATAATTAAAAAAGGTTACAACTTTAATTTGCTTTATGCGTAAAGAGTAAAGACAAAACGCAAAGAAGCAATTGTAACCTTATTTAGGAACAAGCGATTCTCTCTAATCCGAACAATTTCACTTCGAATTGGATTTGGATCAGATCCAGTGTCTGTAACTACACCATCAGAATCGATCTCAATCACGCCGATACCTGGAGAGCTTGGTTCTGGTTTGAGTTACCAAAATTTTTGTGGTGATTCTCTGATTTCGGTTGCAGGAGGAAGATGATGATGAATTTACGATAATGTCATTAACTTAGAAAATTGAAAAGAAAAAAAATATGTCAAAAACATCCAGCTGTTGAGTAGAGGGGGTGTTACCACTAAACCACGTAAAAACAATTGGTATGTTTCATATAACATTATTTATTTAGTTAGAACGTAAGTTTCCCTAACACCCGTTAACATATGTTCCCTAAATTGTATGTATGAATCCACCAATAATTCAAATATTATTTAGTTTTAAATCAACTATATAAAAATGACTTATTTTTGTTCCAATCAAAAAAGTTGAAGTACTAAAGATCTTCAAAGAAAATGAGAGGTATTTTTCAGTTTTTTCCCTAAAATAAATTTCTTTAGTATATTGATATTTTTCTAGTTCAGTTTAACAATAGTAATTAGTAAAATTTTAGTATTTACTCACAAATAGTAGGAGTACTAGAGTTCTCTCAGTTATGGCCATCTAATATGTAATTTTAATCTTTGTGAAATGAAAATGTTAAGAAATCTGTCAAAATAAACAAAATTAACGAGATTCATATAATATATGATAATTAAAAGTTTATTTTTTGTAAACTGATAACCTAAGTACCTAAATATCAATCTAAGTAAAGTAAGGAGCTTATTTTGAATAAGATGTGCTCTTCTATTGTATTCTTTTTTAAAAGAAAATTGTTGTGGCATTGGGTAATTACCAAAATTGATTTGAAAATATTGTCATAATTGGTTTTCGAAATTGCTAGCTATTGAGAAACTTGGAACCAAATATTTACCGTACTTATCTCGCACATCATCCCATGAGATTGCAACGGATGCTGGAGGAGACCTCTGCGGTAAGAATACTCTACCTCTCAAGTAATTTGAAATTTTTTTTGTGTGGCTATAAATCATCTCTAACTCATGTGTATTTTTCATATGGTAAGGTGTATGGGTGTGAGATTGGAAGGTGTGAGATCATTTTGGAAACTGCGTGGACTTGAGAAATACTTTCCCTTCCGTTCGTGCTTGAGGATGCGCATAGGTAAAGTGATACCAGGATTCAAAATGACAGCTGCTTATAGGAGAGATGATGATGGTGAGATCTCTGAAGAAGGGGCGCGTGTTGCAGCCGTTGAAGCTTTCGTGTGCTCCCTAGAGGCCAAAAAAGCAAAAAATCCATGATGATCGATCGGTTTGGGAAGACTACATACCAATCTTTTTATACATCTGTGATGAAGAGCTTCAAGACGCTGATCAAGCCTCTTAGACTAATCCCCTGTACCGATCGACGACTTAGGAATCCGCAAACTAAGTCCATGCTTTTTAACCTAAGTGTATACTATACACGCTTGGGGTAGAGTTTAGCTCAAAGCAAACTAATCCGCAAACTAAGTCCGTGATTGGGGTAGAGTTTAGCTCAAAGCGTGTATAGCTTTGAGAAGTTCATGTATAGAACAGTATCATGAGATGGAAGCTTGATTTATGTGTAATTGTCATCGTGCAATTGTTTTCTTAGCTTATTTTAGTATATTCGGTCTAGACATGGTCCCGGAGATGTGGGTTAAAAGAACTGAGTCTCGCTAACAGTTACATGTCTCAATTTATTTTACAAAGTCGTTTGTTTTATTATTTCTCATCACTCGAACAATGATTTAGCTCCAAATCCAAACTTTCAGGTACATGCAATGCATGCATTGACGAATCTATATCGTGTTCTCTTCTTTCGTTGATACTTGACAAACAAAACATGTTTTGCTACAATTTTTCAAGATTTCGACAATTACTAGACAATAATTCTTGAAATAATGTAAACAGTTTTTGTTTTTTAAATGCAATATTCATGCATATTATAACTCTCAGAACATAAGTTCAACTGACTCAAAAAAATTTTGTTTGAAACAAGAAAGGCCCCTTTACCCGCTAAAGATTCAACCGTCTTCATCTAAGACGACCAGAGTTGTTTTTTACTTAAGGGTCTTCGTTAATATCTTGGCTACAAAGAGGTACTGAGACTGAGACATAATGGACATGATCTCTGAATCTGTGTAAGGCTGCATTCAAATTTTGATGTAATGATAAAAAAAAAGATAATTAATGAATGATGATGCATAAGAGAAGTCATTAAATAGCAAAGCGACATTACCTGAAGATGGCACTAGTATAATATAGCTAAAGTTAATGTCTGCAATGGCGAACGATTAGACTCCCAGTTATGAACAACCTTCTGCTTCTAGATTCCATTCTTCTCTCCGCACATTGAGATTAGTTCTAATAATATCTGAAAAAAAAGTTTAAACATATTTCCACATACCGATACAAGTGTCTTATTCTTTCATATAGAGACTATTCTTAGAACATTTGCATTCCTATCCTCCCATATTATTAGACTATTATTGTTCACATTGACAAGCTGGTTTCGCTACACATTCACCAATGCATAGTTATATATGAGGCAATATAAACTTTGAAGGAAAATATATAGAAAATTAAGTGTTCAGAAGAGAGATAATTAATAAACTTTCTCAACTTTATTTTTAACATTTATCTTCTTAGAGTCTCAAAAGTTTTCCAAATACCTGATAAGATCAGTTTTCTTTTCACTTGGCATCATTTCATGAGTTCCATACTTGCGATTGAAATGCTTCTTACCATTAAAAAAAAAATTCCTTTTCTTGTTTGGCAACGGCGTTTTTGTGGTGTGTGATTAGGAACGTAAGTTGAAATGACATCGAAAAAAAAACTTTAGAGGAAACTGAAACTACATCGATAGATCGAAGTGACATTTTTTTTTTTTTGAATGAATGTAAAATTTTATTCATCAAAAAAACCGTTTTCTCTTTACAACAAGTGTAAACCAGTTTTATAAAACTTTATAGGAAAGCATACATACTTTTTAGGTTCTAGTGGTGGACCAAAGGAGGAGAACCTCTTCGTACAGACGATTTCCTGAGCCTTGGATGAGTAGAAGCTTGTTTCGAATGGTTCTATCAATTTGTTGATGCAGTCGAGTGGCAGAAACAGGGGATTCACCGTGCCTGCGGTTATTTCGTTCTTGCCAAATGGAATGGAGTGGTACCTGAAGTGAGCATCGCAGTAACAAACGGGGAGTTTGTCAAGTGTTGAGTCGGAGATGAGTGTCTTGATGAGCTCCCAGTCAGAGGTTGATGCACGCCAAGAAAGCCAAAAGTAAGCTTACTCCAAATCTGTTGCGAGTAGGGGCATTGAAAAAATAGATGAGATCTTGTTTCCAAAGGTACTGGGCAGAGAGAGCAAGAAGTGTCAACCGCCTGATTCCATTTCAACATTCGATCACCTGTGGAGAGCCGGTTGAGCATCCTAAGCCATGTCAGAAACGCAAATTTTGGAGTTGCCAGAGGAAACCACACCCCTTTTGTCCAGTGTTATACAGGTTTTTCTATACGCAGTTGGAGCCAGGTGTCTCGAGTAGAGAATTTTTTCTTAGGACCAGATGTGTGCCTCCACATATGTACATCAGCTATATTAGGTTTGCGCTTAGCTTTGACGGCAATGATCTGCTTCTCCACTTCGTTTAAAGCTTCCACTCTATGTCGCCGAGCTCGATGGTGTAACATAGCAAATTCAACAGTTTCATGTTTGGATATCCCAAGATCAATGAAACCTCGATTGCCAAAAGTATCATGCAACCGTCCCATTGGAGACCAACTGTCGTACCAAATGAAGTAGATTTGCCATTTTTGATGTCTTTGCAGTGAAACTGCTTAGCTAGGTCTCTCAACTTGAGCAATTTACGCCACATCCAAGACCCCTGGAGGGTTGTTCGACCAATATCCCAGAAAGAAGTTTGACGTATTAGGTAGGTATGCACCCACTGGCTCCATAGCGAGTTTGTAGAGAGTAATCTCCAGATAAGCTTAAGTCCACAAACGGTTTTAACCTCCTTCAAAGGTCGCAAGCCAAGACACCCTTCACATTACGGCAAACAGACGATGTCCCAAGCAACTTTTGCATTGTGCGTTTGCAAATCAGGACCACTCCATAAAAAAGCTGAGCATAATTTATCAATCTCCTTCATACACCTACTTGGCAGCCGAAAGGCAGAGGACCAGAAGTTGGTGATACTCGTAAGAACCAATTTGATGAGTTGCAGCCGACCTCCGTAAGACAAGAACCGACCCGTCCAAGAGCTTATTCGTTGTCGAATTTCGTTATAAGAGGCTAATAGTCGTTCCTGGACATTGCCTTGGTGAGGAGCGGTAGCCCAAGGTAACGAACCGGAAGCGTGCCAACCTCAAAAGGGAATGTTGATCGTATATCCGCCTGCGTACCTGGAGTGATTCCAGCCATATATAGTGTAGATTTCTCTAGGCTGATCTTCAATCCTGAAAGTCGATCAAAGATTTGAATAATACCTTTTACAGATCTTTTAGTACCCTCAGCAAAAACCATTAGGTCGTCTGCAAAACAGAGGTGCGTGAGAAGAAGATTATGACATCGAGGATGATAGCCAAAGCGGTGCTCTGCTGCTGCCTTATTGATCAAGTGTGAGAGGACATTCATGCAAATAACGAACAGATAAGGAGAAAGGGAGCAGCCCTGCCTCAGACCACGAGCACTCCCAAAAAAACCAGCCAACTCTCCATTTACATGTACTGAGAAAGTTGCCGTGGAGATACACAGTCGAATCCAATTTATAAAGATGTCTGGGAAACGTAAAGCTTGGAGTGTATTCAGTAAGAATGACCATTGCACCAAATCAAATGCTTTGGAGATGTCAATCTTCATGGCACAACGTGGAGAAATGTCATCTAGGTGATAATCTTTCACCATTTCAGATGCTAGAAGGACGTTTTCCATGAGTAGCCTATCTGTGACAAAAGCTGTTTGATTTGAAGAGATGATCTCAGGGAGCAAAACCTTGAGTCTGTTCGCAAAAATCTTGGAAATCACTTTATAGATGATGTTGTAACAAGAGATAGGACGATAGTCTTTCATGACCTGTGCATCGTCTTTCTTAGGAATCAGAGCAAGTATGGTGGTGTTAATACCTTTAGGGAGAAAACTTTTATGGAAGAAGGATTGTACGGCGACCGTAATGGAAGTGACAAATTAACAATATAAATATGTCACAGACGTTCTGAGATTTGCTTTTCTCGTGGATCATGCAAGTCTTTAGTAAAATCGGAGAGTTCTTGGACCACACGTTTTGTGGTTCATTGAATAGAAGGAGAAAAATAATTAAAATAAAATATTTTGGAAAGTTATAGACTACGTAGCAATTAGATAGGAAGTACGTAATATCTTTTATTTAGTTTGGAAATTCAACAAGGAAAATATAAAAAGAGCTTCAGAGTGAGTGCTGTAAGAAGAAATTAAAGAAGACGAATGAGAAATTATGGATTAGCTGACGAATAAAGGTGACGAAAAAGAAAACGAAGATGAAGAAAGAGAAGCGGAAGATTAAAAGCGTTGAGAGTTATAGTTAGCCAATCAAAACATAACCATATATGGATATATTTAAAAATATTATTAAAGATTATAGTTTAGAGAAGTGAACATACAGTAGAACCTCCATAAATTAATACTCGTTATAAATTAATAAAATTTTCTGGTTCTAAGTTGGGCTGGTGTAAAAAATGACACATTTCGATAAATTAATAAGATAATAAATTTTTAGAAATTATGCATTCTTAGTAGAGTTCATCTCTAGTTTTTTCATTGTTGTATTTTCAAATCGCATCCATAAATTGTAAAAAGTCATATATGCGATAATTGCTTCTTCAGTAATTGGTTTTAAAGATATCGCAATATGTTCTACGACGTCATCATTACCATGAAGGATAATAGTAACAATTTTTTCTAAACTTTAAACTTCTAACATTTCTCATTTTTACCTAGATAATCTATTAAACAATTGACATTCATCATATAACAATAACCAAGATTATAAATTAAGAAAATTCTTTAAAAATGTGAATGATAACAAAAGTATCTTATTTTGTAATAGAAAATTTTTAATATAAAAATGATAAAATTTCTTCATAAATTAATATTTTATTAATTTATCGATAAATTAAAATTTCTGTAAATTAATAAAATTTCATGGTACTGACCTTGTTAATTTATAGAGGTTTGACTATAGTAACATATATTGACCATAAATATGTCATTAAAGTGACCCACCTAACAAACCAAAATAACATACTGATGCTAAATGCTATGTTATGCTAATTCTTCATGAAAGTGACATTTTGCCATTTATTTATTTTGTTTATTTTTTACGAAAGAAAACATACAAAGATTTTATATATTGGTTAGAATAGCTCTATTCTGTACGTACTAGCCCTGAGACGGAGCCGAATATCCAGGTTTTTTAAGGGTATCCAGATCTGGCTCCGGATCCGCCGGATATGTAAAACAAATATCCGAATCCGGCTCCGTGATGGTCGGATATCCGGTTACCAGTTATCCCCAAAAAAATGATAACTGCCAGATATCAGGATCCGGTATAAACCGACAATGTTTTAAAATTTAAACATTCCAATCTTCTGAACTAAAACTAATAGGCCCAATAAAGCCCATCTGTTGAAGCTCGGAGGTCCATGGAATTTTTGTGGAGAGAGTGTATATTTATAAGGGAATAAAGTAGGAAAGATGTGAGTTAGAGCCAATGTGGGACAAAATAATTAGGGAAGGGAGTTTCAAAGATCCCACATCGCCCACTTGACAAAATGTAACCTCTCTAGCGTGATTATATATACCCGAAACACATGACTCATTACACGTGATTCTTTCGTTCAGCATTTTTTAATTATTTAAATTTTAAATGTGAGATGACAGACATTAATAAAATAAATAAATATAAAACGGATAAAACTAAAATGGATACGGATATCTGGGTCAATTTTTTTGTGATATCTAGATCCGGATCCGGTTTTAGCGGATTTCATATTTTGGTATCCGAATCCAGATCCGGTCCTACCGGATATCCGATTTTTCGGTGCGGATACACCCAGATACCGGATCGGATCCCGGATACCGGATATTAGATCTCAGAGCTAGTACGTACCAATTAATTGTTGATCAATAATTTATTTTGTTCTAGATAATTGTGTGTTTTCGTGCTGTATATTGAAATATACTAAAATACCTGTAATTATAAGTGCATAATTATTACTCGCTGAAAACAACAACAGAGCAAAAGAAAAATGTAACTTATAAAAATGTAAGCTTGTTCGTTTATGTTGAGATTTGTTACGTTCGTTTATCCCTTTAGTATATCTCTCCCCAAGCAACTGTTGTACGCTAGGTAACATGGAAACGGAAACGGATACGCGAAAGCGAAACGTTTCGGAAACGGGAAACGATATTTTTCTAAAATTAAGAAATGGAAACGTTTTGAAAACATATGTATATATATCTTATACAACTTTTTTCTAAAATTCAAGGTAAAATCGATAAGAGGACTTTTTCTCTCTCTAAAAAACTTTTCTCCTCCTTCTCTCTTCGACAACTTTTTTTCAGATCCATCGTTCGCCTCTCCGGTGGCCCTTCCGGCGCTGGAAAGGGCTTCTCCTTTTAGATTTCCTTTTTCAACCTTCCTTCTCCGTCCCCTCCTCCCACCGCTTAGCTGTCATTCGTCTTCGTTCTGGTCTTTGGTTTTCTAAGGGGTTGTTTCCGGTGAAGGTATCGGCGCGTGAAGCGAAGTCTCATCAGGGTGTGGTCGCTAGAGCTTCTACGATGAAGTTGCTTGAGGACGGTGACGAATCTGTGGATAGATCTGGCAGATCTGGGTTGGCGACTTCGTGTTCCGGTGGGTTTGTTTGTCTGGGGTGAGTCGTGAGAGTCGGGGGGTGCTTCTTGTGCACTCTGTGGATCGGCTTTTGGTGTCTCTTACGCCGGATCTGGTCCTCTCTCCTCCAGCCGAGGCGTGGCCTTGTTGTAGGGTTTGGTTCGTTGAAAGGTAAGGTTGGGCGGCGCTTAATGGAGGTCTTGAAAATGCAAGGAGAAGGCAGTGGTGGGTAAGTCTTCTTCTCCGGCGACAGAGGTGTGGTTGTGTCTCCTTCCCGATGCGGTTGTGGCTTCATTTTTGGTGGGTCGAGAAGCTTCTGATCAAGCCGTGTTTGCTCGCGGCGGAGCTTCTTCGGGGCTCACTCACCCAATCGAAGCTGCTGTTTGCGGCGAAAGTTGGTAGGAGACAGGAGGGTGTGTTGCTTTGTTACGGTGGTTAGCCAAGGATGTTATATCTCTTGGGCTTTCGTGGGTTTGGGTTTGTGGAGGGTGAAATGAGCCACCATCCTCTGTTAGCTGCCACGGATTTGCCTCTACGTGACCGGATCTGAAGAGTCTTACCTGAGGTCGCGGTGGTCGCTGTAGGAAGAAGAGGGGTGTTAGTTCTGAGTGAGCAGGTTGCTAGGTTGGGACCTGTCTTCGCGGAGCCTTTGATCGGTGGCTTGAGCATGCCAGAAGATTGGTAGCGGGTCAGGAGGGTCATCGGAGAAGAAGCCGCGACGGAATTTGGTTGCTTCCGTCAAGGGTTTTNTAGGTCTGAGCGAGCAGGTTGCTAGGTTGGGACCTGTCTTCGCGGAGCCTTTGATCGGTGGCTTGAGCATGCCAGAAGATTGGTAGCGGGTCAGGAGGGTCATCGGAGAAGAAGCCGCGACGGAATTTGGTTGCTTCCGTCAAGGGTTTTTTATCTGATATTCCCGACGCAAAGCCGTCGTTCTTGCACCCACTGACATTAGTGTTTGAGCCTCTGTCATTGGTTATCAGCAAGTTCCGATCTCCTTTTCCGGCAACACCATTGATTTTCCGATGTACCTCTTTTTGTAATTGTTGGATACTTTGTAATTTTTCAAGGCCTAGCCCATTTTCGTGGGAGACCCATTATGAATGTGAATATAAGTTTGTTAAACAAAAAAAAAATGTATAAATATTAAATAGTTGAATTAAAACACTTATAATATTATATATTTATATTTAGGTGAATATATATTTTCAAATTATTTTATTTATTAGGTTTCTAAGCTTAAAAAAAGTTTATGTCGTGTTTCCAAAACGAAAATAGAGTTTCCATCATGTTTCCAAACATATATTTTTAAGAATCGTGTTTCAATGTCTTGCTTCCTTGTTCCCACGAGTTTCCTTTTCTGAAACATTTTGGAAACGGAAAACGTACCTTAAAAAGAGTTTCCATGCAATATAGGTTGTACGTGTGTAAATATAAATAACGAACCACAAACTGACAAAAACTTGTTACATGATTAACAATGTCAATGGCGAACCGCTGGTTCCCTGCGGATCGAAGTTCAGTCAACACCCTGATTCAGCTATGGCTGAAGCAAGTCTCAATCGTCCCCCTCCCTTTCCCCCTGACCCTCCAGATCTAAACCACCTTGTCTCTCTTTCTGATTTCCCTCCCCTTTCACCCATCTCTCCCTCCCTCTCCCCCTCCCTCTCCCCCTCCCAACACTCTCCTCAAACTGCTTACATTGAGCCTGAGAGAGTGATTGTAGCCCTTCCTGTGCAATATAAGTCAACTCTTGTGGTAGTAAACCCCCAGGCTCAAGCTATTCTTAACACTTACCATCAAACCCTGAAACTAAACCCTAGATCTGCTGCTACAGTGGCCACATCGAAAGTTGTATCTCAAACTGACGGCCTTTTCACTGCAACACCACCAAAAGTTGCTCGTCGAGTGATTAGTCCACACTCAGAATTAAGAACTCAACAAGTAAATTCGAAAACTGGCCACACGCCTGGAGCCCTTACAGTGCTGGTCTTGGGAGATGCTCCCCCAACCCTAGAAACAGTAACTTCTTATTCACAGACTGCTTCCCCTGTCGTCCCAAATGCTCTTCCCCCTCTTCTTCCAATACCATTGGTCACTGCTCCGAGCACATAACCATAAACTGTACCTCCTCCTCGAGTTCAACAATCAGATTTTCCTCCTTCCCTACCGCGAGACAGCACTTCGGCTCCTACACTCCAGGAAAAGCCCGCAACTCTGGCTCAAAAGCTAAAAAAAGGAGCAGATATATCGTTGCAGCGACTAGCCCTACCACTTACTCTTCTGAAGGGAAGGCAAGGATTGTCATCCTTGATTCCGTCTTTGAAGAAGGAGCTCAGATCCATAAAGACTTCATCAGTGGTAGGTTTAAAGGGCGACTACCAACATATAGGCATATTCAGAGTGCTTTGAGTCACATGTGGGGCAGAGGTCAACGGCTAGAAGTGCACCTAAATTATGAAAAAAAACACCATGATAGTAAGATTGACTAACGAATATATTCGAACAAAAGTACTTGAGAAGAAGATGTGGTACATTGGGGAATGTATGTTCCTTGTTGCTCAGTGGGATTCAACTGGATGTGCAAGCACTGACTTGGATGCTATCCCCATCTGGGCACATTTAAAGGGCATGCCTTTTGATCTAATGCACCAAAAAGGAATAAACTTAGTGGCAAGCTTAATTGGTGAACCCAAGGAAATGGATGAATTCACGAGGAATTTAGTTAGTATTTCTGAAGCTCATGTAAAGGTGGAAAGGAATCTAAATCTGCCATTACCCACCTCGGTTGAAATTGAACGAGCCAATGGAGAAGTCATCATTATAGCAGTCGAATACCCGTGGATCCCTCCTACATGCTCTCACTGTAAGGAAATAGGACATGTTGTTCGTTACTGTCCTGGTATCACCCCATCTTGGACTCAATCTCGTCACCAGCAGACTGTAAGGGAGGAAAAAGAAAAAGTAACAAATAAAAAAAGGGAAAGAGCACGTTGTTACCTCTTCTTCTCCTGCTTCTGCGAGTGCTGATGATGCTGGTTGCTCCAGCAGTCCTAGTCCTGCACTCACAGATCAACAACAATCTACGAGCAAAGTTGTTACTCTAGAGCAAGAAAACTCACCTATCCCCCAACCTATAGCCTCTTCACCCTCGGATTGTTTGGTCTCACTATTGCCTCCTTCTACGACTACTGACCCCAATCCTTTTGAAGTTCTAGCCACTCTGAACCCCCAGTCAAATCCCTCACCTTCCTCAGCCATACCCATATCTGTTATAGCTAGTTTTATCCCCCCATCTGACCCTCCTTGTCCTTCTAACAACTCGTCAACTTCCACACCGATGATAATTGAACAACACCACTCTTAAAATCCTTTTGAACCTAACCATGTATATAAAACCATTTTATTGGAACATCCGTGGTCTTAATGATCTGGATAAACATCGGTCATTCAATAACTGGCTTTCTACCCATAAGCCTCTTTTTGGTGCTATTATAGAATCCCATATAAAGGACCAAACTTGAACAGAGTTTTGAATCTTACCTGTCATGGTTGGCATTTTGTTTCAAATCATGCCTCGCATCCTCATGGAAGGATTATTATCATTTGGAAATCTCCAGCTACTGTCACTGTCCTGCATCAGTCAAGCCATATGATTACTACTGAAATCGCTATCCAAGGTGGCCATAGATTTTGGCTATCTATGCACCGAATCTAGGTGAAGAACGCACTGATCTTTGGTGTGAACTGATCAATCTCCAGCAGAGGTTTCAACTCGACTCTCAACCTTGGTTACTTGGTGGGGATTTCAATCAAATAATTCATCCGGCTGAACACTCAAATCCAAATGTCAACAACTGGTCCTCGCGTATGCTTGAGCTTCGAGATTGTCTTCTTCACATGGAGTTGTTTGAATTGCGATTTCAAGGTTCTTTATTCACTTGGTCGAATAAGAATCCCACAAATCCTATAGCAAAAAAGCTAGACAGACTGCTTGTTAACAATCATTGGCTTTCCTTATATCCCAACAGTGTGGCTTCCTTCTTGGCTACAGAAATATCTGACCACTCACCCTGCCTCCTGAATCTAGCTACCTCTCTCCCTTCTGCTGGCACAAAACCTTTCAAATTCTTTAACTTTCTCACCACCCATCCCAAATTCCTCCAAACGATTGAGACTGCATGGATCTTGGCCGGAACTTTACATCCCTTGGAAACAAGTTTGTCAGTGTTGAGTGCTAAACAGAAAAATAAAAACACTTTCCAGAGAGAATTTTTCGGATATTCAAAATAGAGTGAGATTGACTAACTGTTTGCTAAACTCTGTGCAGGTACAAGCAATGAATTCTCCCTCCCCTGACCTATTTCAACAAGAACGAGAACTTCACAATCAATGGGAGTTCCTCAGAAAGATTGAAGAAGCATACTTTAGGCAAAGATCTTGCATTAATTGGCTAAAAGAAGGAGATCATAACACAACTTACTTCCATCGCATGATGCAGATCAGAAACGCTTTCAATGCTATTTGATCCTTTACCTCGGCATCAGGTGCATCGATTGACAATCCCTTGGAAATGAGTAGGATGGTTGTAGCTCATTTTCAGTCAATTTTAAATCCTATCTCTCTGCAGCCAATTGTTGTCTCACACCTTTGGATCCAGACACTTATAAGCTATCCCTGTCCACCTGAGCTGAAATAGAAAATGGTAAGTGTTCCCACTGCAGAAGAGATCAAGAGGGTGATGTTTAAACTAAATGTAAATAAGGCGCCAGGTCCTGATGGATTTACCTCATCGTTCTATAAGACTGCATGGGGAATACATGGTTTAGAGGTTACCGCATGTATCCTGCAGTTCTTTCACTCAGCTTTTCTACCGTCAATAGTAAACGCAACCATACTTGCATTAATTCCCAAGAACCCTGAAGCATATCTTGTCTGGGACTATCGGCCTATTTCCTGCTTAAACACCCTCTACAAAGTCATCTCCAAGATCCTTCTATCACGGTTAAAACCAGCTCTCCCTGACCTGATTCAAAAAAACCAAACTCCGTTTATAAAAGGAAGGTTATTAGTAGAGAATACACTACTAGCTCCAGATTTGGTTAATGGATACCATCACTAGCAAGGTCCCAAACGTATTACTATCAAAGTTGACATTGCTAATGCATTTGATACGGTTAGATGGGAGTTTATCTTTAGTTGTTTACGAGGTATAGAGGTGCCTGAATTATACCTGAGGTGGCTTAAGGCGTGTGTCTGCACTCCATCCTTCTCGGTGGGATTCAATGGGAGCGTCCATGGTTACTTTAAAGGTTACAGGGGACTGCGTCAGGGAGACCCTCTCTCGCCTTATCTCTTTGTTCTTGTCATGAACTCTCTCTTAGTTATGCTAGACAAAGCGGCTGAGGAAGGAAAATTTAACTATCACTATAAGTGTCAGAGATTAAAGCTAACACACTTGTGTTTCGCTGATGACCTCTTGATATTTGTAGATGGCTCTCTCTCTTCTGTGCAAAGTGTCCTCCAAGTGCTGAAGTCGTTTGAAGAAGCCTCAGGACTAGCCATTAGCTTACCAAAGACAAGCTTATTTACGTCTGGTCTTCAACAACCTGAAATTGACCAAATCAAGCTTGCTTCAGGCATTAGTCATGAACAACTACCTATTCGTTATCTGGGAGTCCCTCTCTGTACTAAGAAACTTACGCTGCTTGATTGTGCTCCTCTTATCCAGAAAGTAAAAACCAAGCTCAATGGTTGGTCGACAAAGTCTCTATCTTTTGTAGGTAGACTCCAATTACTCAACACAATCATTGCTGGCATTTCAAATTTTTGGTGCTCAGCCCTGGTCCTGCCAAAGAAATGCATAGACACTTTGAACTCCCTATGTGGTGCGTTCTTGTGGAAAGGAACAACGAAGGGTCATCACTCAGCGAGAGTAGCTTGGAGTATTGTCACAACTGCGAAATCAGAAGGAGGGCTAGGCATAAGAGACTTAAGGAGGTGGAATAAAGCTTGTCTACTTAAACTTATCTGGTTGCTATGGGGTAGCCTGGTTCAAAGATGCAATCCTCTATGGGAACCTAAGTAGTTTTTGGACAAGAAAACCAAATAGTAAGCTCTCTTGGTTAGCAAATAAGCTTCTCAAAGTGAGAGAAGACGCTTACCCGTGGGTAAAGATGAAAGTGGGAAATGGGAGAAGTTGTCGCTTCTGGTCTGATCATTGGTGCAATCTGGGACAAATGTCAAGTTTCTTACTTACAGAGAGGTCCATAGGTATTCCTCGAGGCTCTATTTTGGCGGATTTATGGAGGCAAGGAGCCTGGCGATTACCGGCTGCAAGATCGGAAGCTCAAGTGAGTTATCAAGTAGAACTAGCGGCTATATGCTTATCAAAGGAGGAAGATTCATATACCTGGTGGATCGACGATCGGTTGAAGAGCATGAACTCCACGGGGACAATCTATATGGCGTTAGGAGGAGCGATATCAACTGTCCCATGGCACAAGGTTGTTTGGACTGCGGGAGGAATCCCAAAACACAATTTCCTTACCTGGTTAGTAATGTTGAACAGGTGCCCAACCCGTGACCGCCTACTTCAATGGGGATTGCAGGTCGATTCTCTATGCTTACTTTGCGCTTCTGCTGCTGAATCTCGTGACCACCTCTTCTATTACTGCCCCTTCAGCTGGTCGGTATGGAGCAAGATCTCTCGTCGTTGCAACTTCACCTCGCCACCATCATGTTCATGTACAATAACCGGTCTCATCAACTTTAAAGGCTCTCGTGAATCGAAAAAACTCCTTCTTCTCGCCTGGCAGGCCACGATCTACTCCTTTTGGACTGAGCGGAATCATAGGTTGCATCGAAACTGTTTTAAGCAAGCTGATCATCTTCTTCAACAAATTGATCAGCTAGTAAGGAACAAAGCCCTCAGCTACCGTGATTCAAACCCGTCGCTCACATCTAACCCCCTTCTTCTCTGGTTTGCTGGATCGTATTCATAAGAAAGCTAAACCTAATCTCTGGATCTCTCTACGATCTCGTGAAGTCTCTCATCTTTCAATGTTGGTACAACAAGGTGGTTTGAAACGTTTTAATTGCCAACCGTTTATCTGGTTCTATTTCAACTATCTGGTTCACTTGTGGTTCAATTTTGGTTCCTTCTCAATGGGTATATATAATCTAATTTTTAAGTTGGGTTTCCGGTATTGGGTTTTCTTTTAGCTCTGTAAAATATTTTAGTTCTGCTTTAAATTTGAATGCCTTTTAAAAAAAAAAAAAAAAAGAAATAACGAACTGTTTTCAATATTTACGAATGCAAAAAGAAAAGAAAAAAACAAGTGAGTAAAACAAATGAACTCATTCTTTTATTGATACCTTATAAATCTTACACTAACACCACATATATGAGTAAAGCAAATGAATAAGAAATAATAGATGGGAATTATTTGAGTTACAAAGACAATGTCAAATAACTTATTCATGAATCAAAGAATCAATATAGTTTAGCTGCATTCTGGAGGAACACCTCGGGAAAATCTCTTTTTCGTATGGCCTTGAAAAAAATATTGACGAAGGTCAACGAAAGTTGAAATTAGGACCCAAAAATCAAAACCATGTTCTTTCAAGGCCATACGAAAATCCAAAGCCCAAACCTAGACATTTTATGTTCTAAAATATTTTTATTTCGTAATGAACTGATATTTAAATGAATCATTCTGCCTCGGGTAAAGGTATAAACAACCAATTAAGCCTTCAACATAAATAATTAAATAAATTTATATCCTCAAGATGATGGCACGGGATTGACAATTTTTTTATAAACTATAGTTTAGTTAGAGCATAAAAATATATCATAACACATTAATCTTAACATTATGCTTTTTTTTTCGTGGGTAGACCGTAGACCCTCATATTATGGGGCCGGAACTAGACTTGGAAGATACATACAACCCTATTGAAATCAGAATGAGATAACTGAGAAATGTGGAATTTTGTATTATTGAGCTCAAGGTTTTACAATGCCATTGGCAGCTTGTTTATACACTTATCATAAACCCTAGTGTATCCTAACAGATGTCAGAATCCGATTACACATTGTGAATCTAAGGCTGCAAATTGATTAGACAGCTGCATCGTCGGTTTGCAACTTGCCTGCTTTAAGGTTGCTTTAGTCGTACTGTCGGAACACGCGGCTATAGCCTTGCCTTTGGCTTTGTCCCGATATGATGCAGACACAGCGTCCTCCTCTGTTCCAACGGGTTTGTCTTGAAGTGGAGCTGGTATTTTGTCCTGGTGTGACACAGACTGCTTTATGCTTGTTGTAGGTGATGACGTTGCCGTTGCAGTCCACCGTTGGATCTCAGTGGGCTTCTTCTCTTCTTTCTGCACTCGGCCCAATTGATGATTT
>NC_025695.1:5604154-5631692 GCF_000633955.1 Camelina sativa | reverse complement strand
TTTGTATTATTGAGCTCAAGGTTTTACAATGCCATTGGCAGCTTATTTATACACTTATCATAAACCCTAGTGTATCCTAACAGATGTCAGAATCCGATTGCACATTGTGAATCTAAGGCTGCAAATTGATTAGACAGCTGCATCGTCGGTTTGCAACTTGCCTGCTTTAAGGTTGCTTTAGTCGTACTGTCGGAACACGCGGCTATAGCCTTGCCTTTGGCTTTGTCCCGATATGATGCAGACACAGCGTCCTCCTCTGTTCCAACGGGTTTGTCTTGAAGTGGAGCTGGTATTTTGTCCTGGTGTGACACAGACTGCTTTATGCTTGTTGTAGGTGATGACGTTGCCGTTGCAGTCCACCGTTGGATCTCAGTGGGCTTCTTCTCTTCTTTCTGCACTCGGCCCAATTGATGATTTGGCAAAACTGCACCGTTTCGTGTTATTGCAGACGAAGAACCAAGCAAATACTCTGCTTCTTGTAGTGGCTTTAATCTTGTGTTGCTATCTGCTTCTTAGTGGCTTTAATCTTGTGTTGCTATCACCTATGTCTTTCTCTCTCTCTTTTTGGTATCACACACCTTCTAGTGTGAGATCGTTTTGGAAACTGCGTGGACATGAGAAATACTTCCCCTTCGTTTCTGACTTGAGGATGCGCATAGGTAAAGTGATACCAGGATTCAAAATGACAGCTGCTTATAGGAGAGATGATGATGGTGAGATTTCTGAAGGAGGGGCGCGTGTTGCAGCCGTTGAAGCTTTCGTGTGCTCCCTCGATGCCAAAAAAGCAAAAAATCCATGAGGATCGATCGGCTTGGGGAGACTACGTACCAATCTCTCTCTCGTCTTCTTCTTTTCAATAATAGATTCTGTGTCTGGGTTTGGGTTTATCAATGTTAATATCAACATTAGCATTTGATATAACCTTGTTTGCGTCGTTTATGACGATTTGGGTTTGTACCAAACACGCTATCGTCTTCTTCTTTTTTTGTTTTAATTCTGTTTGTTTGTTTATTATAATCAATTTCGTTTTAATATTTGTCTCTACGCTTAATCTCTCTGTTTCTACAGACAGTATTATATATAATTACTCTGTTTTGTTCTCTGCGTTTTTGTTAAATGTACGCAATATCCCCATTTTGTCGTTTTTTTTTTGGGGATCTGCTAAAATAACGGTTTCTATTCTCACAGTCTCACCCACTCGCTCGCTTTGCTTTTTAGGCAAAAGAAATAAACAACCGTATCTGCAGCATCCTAGTATAAAATGTAGGGGTACACCTAAATATTTTGAGGCCGTAGGATCTCATCTCATCCAACTGCTGATATTAATTAACACATCATTTTCTCAGCTGTCACTCNTTTTTTTTTTTTTTTTTTTTGCAGGTAACAGTTTTTTCTTCTCTCTCTCTTTCCTGGTAACACGTGAGAGAGTCTTTTATTTTATTAAAACCATTTATTTATTTTTTATGACAACATTTTCTTCTTCCAAAAACAAATGTATTTTCTTTTATTTTGGTTTCACCACCAAATTCAGTTAATATTGCTATTCAAAGTATGGATGGATCGTATACATTGTTACATTAAAGACTCCTTTCCNCCCCCCCCCCATTATATTTGTGTGTTTTAAATAAATAATACTTGTAGTACATTATCTTAATTTTTTTTCAAGATTATTTATCGTCTTCGCTAGTTCATATTCTTCAGATTAGATAAAACACCATTTTGATAATAGTTGGATCAGCTTGTTGAACCTAGAGTTGTTGTGGTCGTAAACGAATTACGCACCGAAACCATTATACTATATGATATATAAAGAATTTATTAATTCGAGTCTGCATGCATGCATAACTTTTTTTCTTTGTTGCATATATGTGACAAGCTCGACCACGAACAATAAAATAAACTATGAAAATATACTACCGAACGTGCATTACCCATATTATATTTATCCACTCATTATATACTGATCAACTGCGCAAATATGAATACAAAATTATTAAATAATGCGTTCTCAACCATTATTTTATTTTTATGCGTGACGACATCTATTCTCTCGACGTACACTTTCTTCTACCAACCCTTATCTCTTCTCGATCCTCTTTGTCCGACAAGATTGCTCTTTTATATCATAAATACAAAAATCAACTTTTCTTTTATCATTTTCCTTTGGTTTAATCATGACGATCGATTGCTATTAATTAGCGTCATTGGGTGTATATATATGAGTCTTGGGTCTATCTAATTACAGAAAATAAAGTCATTATTTAACAGAAAACCAAAATGGAATGGTTATGATAACACTGGGATGACTTTATTTTGACCGCCATCTTCTCAATTAAAAGGGACTACTCTCTATCTATATAACATATCAACCAATCTATTTATCATTATTTATATATATATATATATATATATATATATATATATATATATTCGATGCGCAACTTTCACCAAAATCTCCATTATATGGAGTTCAATAACCAAATAGAGCAATAACCAACCCTTGCATATATACGCAAAAGTTTTTTCTTCTATTACCACATGAATATGTAAATTAAATGTCTTCTCGATCATGCTTTTCTGCTCTTGTCTTTTTCCAATCTTATGCCCTGTCCTTACACCATCCGCATCCCAGCAAAGATGAATTGTTGCTCAAAATAACATATTTTAATTATTTTATTTTAATATTATTATATATTTAAATAATAAATCTAAAAAAGAAAATTAGCTTATTAAGTGCTGCCACCTGTCTAGTGTCTAAAGTAACGATTCTTCATTTCTATGATAAACAACGTTGCTCAGTTTTTTTCTTTTTTTATTATTACTTTTAAGTTTTTAATTAAGAGAACCATTACTGGAGGTGCCCTTAGTTTTTCTTCGAATAGTTTACAACATGACATGATAACTTCTTGCACTTTTGGCGTAACTTCTTAGAATATGTCCAATGGAGCAATTCATGGTTGCTCGAAAATAAACTAATCATATCATTAATATTAAATTAATCAAAGCAACTCATTAAGTACTTGAATCAAAATCGTTCATACACTAGAGAAACCCAATCAAAGGTGCTTAATTATCATAATTCATATTTTTTAAACAGTTGCAAGTTTCTTAATTGTATGTAACCTTTAATTGAATCAAATTGTATGTAAACCTTTTAATTAAATCAAAAACAGATCTCCTAAAGAGAAGCCTGAAACCTTTAGCAAAGATAATATATTGACAAGAAATGTAGAATTTGAACAAACTGCAATATTCAGTATCTAGCCAATAAAAGGAGTATGCCAATCTATTCTTGAAACAATAGAGTATGAAAATCTCTGATATTTACACTTGGGGATGTTGTTGTGTGTGTCTCATCCAAACAAAAACAAATTTAAACATAGGTATCGATCAATGTGAGATCATTGCAGGCAATGCAGTTTCCAAAGAGAACTGATGTAGTTCGTAATTACTCCTACGATATTCTCCGTTTGTAATCAGCCAATGTCTATGCGTTTCTTCACTTGCCAGCTTTTTCCTTTGCACTTATATATGTCTTCACTATATCTTTGGCTTTCTCTTCTCTTCAGTTTCCGGAGACCTGAACCAACTCAAGCTAACACAAGAATGTTCTGTTTTTTTATTTCTGCTGTTTCCTGTTAATGCAAAAAAGAAGAAATATAAGAACTAAACATCAAACCAAATGGCATGTGCAAAACTCTGTAAACAAGCCTACAAAACCATGGAGGAGGATTGGATTACCCGACATTTATAAGACAACTTCATAAAACTTACACAAGACAGCAACCAAACTGTTTTAACCCGACATT
The DNA here is from genome assembly GCF_000633955.1 of Camelina sativa. Classification (NCBI taxonomy): domain Eukaryota; kingdom Viridiplantae; phylum Streptophyta; class Magnoliopsida; order Brassicales; family Brassicaceae; genus Camelina; species Camelina sativa. The sequence goes on along the minus strand of NC_025695.1, from coordinate 5,627,883 downwards.
TACATCAAAAGAGCAACCAAATATCTAAGTAGGGGTGTTGTTTTAAGTTTTCCTTATCAACTGTTGGTTGTTCAGCAACCTCTTGATTCCCAAATCAAAAGCTACTTCTCAACATACACATTCACATAAATATACTTTAAAACAATAAACATTCAGAAGCAGATGAATTACCTTGCTTCGTTACTTCAAAGGATTCGGAGAAGCCAAGTAACCTTTAAAAAACAGAACAAACTTGATCAAAATCAGACCAGAATCAAACAATTTATGAAATAAACAAGCTATGAAACAAACAAACAGACAAGCTATCTTCTAATAAGAACACAAACTTAGACAAGCTATCTTCTAATAAGAACACAAACTTAGAGACGGCTTGACAACACATAATAATCCCATTGGGGTTTTGATGTTAGACTTAATTACCTCTTTATCTCTTAAAAGAGCTGCATAATTAAGTGATAAGGCTTTGATATCTGCTTCTGATTTCTGAAGCTTCTTAATCTCTGCTTTATACCTCTCAATCTAAAAAAAAATTACAGAAATTGAAAACAACCAAACCTATATCATTGACACCCAACCCAACTACATTTTTTAATGTAATTATGAGCAAATACTTCATTCAACTAGTGGAGCTTAGCATCAAATGTGGTTCTCTTAACACATCTAGAGACTACAAACAATACAAAGAACACCAATATCAAGTGAAAAAAACATCAAAGAACAAAATGAATTATGATGCAAGATTGAAAATAATGTTCCCACTACGCAAAATACAATCTGTTTCTGAGAAGTGAGAAAGGAAGGCCTCGTTTAACTACGGAGAGACCAACAATTTCAGTAACATCCTCTAGGAAAAAGAAGAATAGAGAAACTCACAAGCAAATACCATACATAGCCTTATTAACATCTAACTGATTTGAAATTTCTCTGCAATAAACATCACAATTCCAAATTTCTCTGCTAAAAAAATCAAACTTTGAGGAGCATACACAAAAATCAAGAGAAACCCAACCAGAAATTGAAACTTTGAGGAGCATACACCATCCGCCGCACTCGGAGATCGATTGCCGTCAAATCCCAATCGTCGGATCGAGTAATATAACGATTGCAACCATATACGAACATAAATCGTTATCAGAGACCACTATCTGACATGCTTAAGCCGGAACAAGCAATCTCTTCAAGGTGAATCGATTGAAATCAACGAAAATTAGTGAGATTAATCCGGCGAGAGAGGAAAAAAATCTGTGTTTTATATTTTATCAAAACCCAACCAGAAATTGACACGTAACTCAGAGCAACGGTTCCTTCCGATATTCCTCAGAGCAACGGTTCTCATTTTTTGTGGACCAATTTTTTTATTTTTCTTTTCTTTTTACACCAGAAATTGTGTGAGTACCCTTTAAAGAATACCACTAGCCATGCTCTTAGACTTGCAAAGGTCTGCGTTGACAACATTGATTCGAGTCATACGATCTATCATCTCTATCTCTAGAGGATCGAGTCGAGACCCAATTTTGAGATATTTCTGTTGTATTGTGCTACTCTAGTGATTTGTTTATATTTTTGATTACTATCGCTAGTCTAGTAATCGAGTCGCGACCCAACTTTGAAATAACCACTAGGTCCCATATATGATACCAAACATGTTTCTTCTCCTTATCATAATGTTTTGGTTTAATCACGAATTATTGCTATCAAATTATGGGGTATTGTTACAAACACTTACAATAAACTCTCTTTATATGTTTCTTCAACTCTTATTTAATTTTATAATCAAACTTTTTTTTATAATCAAACTAAATAATAGATATATCTTTTACGTAAATATAATAAAATAACACTACGTAAAAGTTGAATTAGTGCTTTCGTTAAGAAAGAGAATATTCATTTCATAGTTAATATATGCCAACCATTATTTAATGCGGGACATTTTCTTCCCACAAGATTAATAATCCTCTTTATTCCAAAAAAAACGACTTTTCTTTATTATTATGCTTTGCTTTAATCATGAAAATTGCTATTGGCAAATATGTGAGGTAAACAAAATAAAAAATACATAAAATGAAAAAGTACGGCTGTACGGGGTATATATTTTCTATATATATATATATCAGTCTCAATTATGTTTTGCAATAACGTATCTCATTAATGTTTTGCACATTAATTTAGTAAGCACTACTCTACCTCCAAAGCCACAATTAATATCAGTCATCTCTAGTTTAAGCACTTACAAGCAAACTTAATTATTTTCTTGGAACACCAACAAGTAAACTCATAGCTAAAGTTTGGAGATCAAACACTTTATGATCATACCGTAATTCGTTTTATGGAGTGCAATATATATTAAGCTTGGAACATGTAAGCTTCAAACAATTTTGACCGAGACTTTTGCAAATCACATATCTAAATAATTCTAGAATAAGGGACTCTATAGAGATATGCATATCCATAACACATCGACCACTTTTTTGTTTTTTACTATATGATAAGCCTAGCCGAGGTGGTTATAGTTCATCACGTGTCAAAGGCTTTTTCTAAGCCGTATCTTTGGAAAACTCCCACATACCGGCCGGCTCCAATTACATCTTGGTAGGAAGCGACGGTCTAGATCATAACTTAACACTTCATACGTATAGTATATATATATATATATATATATATATATATATATATTAGTTGATTCAAATAGGACTAAGAATATTCAACCCTCCCTTTTTGATCAATTATGTTAACGTTAGTAAAAAAATAATTTTTTTGAGTCATTATGAAACAGAAAACAAAATGAAAATGAAGATGTGAAAAGAGGAGTGGAAAATGACAAGAAGGGTTGGGATTAAAAAAGAAGGCTCTATAATGAGAAAAGGACAACAATCATGGATCTACCTAATGAAATATTGGGAGAAGAAATTCTTAGATCTTTGGTGTGTATGATAATAGCTACCAAGCACTGGAACTTTTGTTAACAAATGTTAAGAGTATATAGCATTTTGTAAAATAAGTTTTTACATTTTTTTTATTAAGGTGAGTGTCAGAAAAGAATATATTACATTCAGCGTATTTATTAATTTATACTATATTTTACCCCGTACACTTACGTTTACACTTTAGCATGTGTCAAATGTGAATATGGTGTCTGTACATCGCCTAGGTACCACAAAAGTAACAACCCTTTTATGAGACAATTCTTTTATTTGGTCGTCACGGTTACGAAAACGATTGGAAGTATGTGTGCTCTTAACCTTGAGTATGTTTTCCCTATTAATCTTTTAGTTTATCAAATAAAATGATCAGAAATGTCTTTTGTTACACACGTATCACGTAGGATTTGATAGTTCCATGCAGGCAAAAAAAAGAAAATAATTATAACCCTCTTTCAAATGCACGTAAACGAGGGAAAGAGCAAAGTGATAATTATATATGGTTGTCCGATCAAACCTTATGTTAGTAAATAAGCTTATGATAAAAGCATAGTAAAAATTAAGTCGTTATAATTAGTAACAAAATTTAGTACAGAATAATAATACATGTATAAATTTAACGACTCTAATAGAGTTGATTCCATTCAGCCAAAAGACACCAAATAACGACTTTTGTTTACTACATGATATACTTTACCTGCTAAATAACGACATTTATAATTCAGTCCAACGTATATATATATAATGCTGCCAGGAGCACATGCATGCACGTCGGATGGTGCGAATAACTCACAGTAAATAAATGAGGTGATAATATTTTTGACGATCTTCATAAGGTGCATCCATTAAATTCCACATGTTCGACAAATCTTCACCAAGATGGTGGCGAAGCTGCCATTTGTAAGATGTCTTATAACGCCAACCTTTTCACTCTTTAATAAATGTGAGTCATCTGTTACTGATTTGTGTTTCAAATTATTTTGTTAAGCTAGATTCCAAGGTACGTCGGGGTACAATGAATGCTAAACATTGAATTGAAACATGCCTAAATAGCTTCACCCAAAAGGAGATATTAAAAAAATGTAGTTTTACGTGAACGAGTTAGCTTCGCCCAAAAATAATGTACGTTTATTAATTGGAAACCAATTAGCTCCATCTGAATTAATTAGCACGTAATGGTGAAAACACAAATGTTACCGTACCTGAATACATCATCACTACAAGAAAATAATTTTATTGAGACGTTTTTTTGAGACAAAAAATTTTCGTCACAAATTTGTAAGATTTTAAATACGATATTATGACTAAATTTATTTGTCACAAATTCATAGTATTTTCGTCACTATATTATGACAAAAAAAATAAGTAACAAAAGTTTGTCACACTTAGTGACGAATATGTTACGATAATATTAATCGTCACTTTTATGACTACATTATGACCAATATGTTGTTGCAAATTAGTTATGAACTTATAATAAATATGCAAGTTACAGTTTGTGACATTAAAATGAATAAAAATTAGTCATAAAATAGTATAAATTGTTATGTCATTTATACAAAGCCCATTAAGCCAAGTCTCTAAGCCTAATTTAACAAGACTTATTTAAGAGATGATTAAGGTTTTATTCTTTATAATTTCGTGCCTCCTAAACCTAGATAGAGAGAGTAAACCATCTGAGAGAAAGAGAACAAGGAGCCACAGTTGAGAGTAATGACAGATCTTACATGTCCTAGGAGATAGTGGAAAAGAAGGGGTAAACGGACTCTTTTATGGACGAATTTTGGTGAACAATTTCCCAACCCATAGATATAAGTTTTCCTCAAAGGACTTTGTAACCTTTTTTGTAGATTAAAAGTTATATATGTTTTCTCAAACATATTCTGCGCAGATCCGCGAATTAACATCAGTCATCTGGTGAAATTATTTTCTACTGCAACAAATTGAACCAGAAGCTGATCTACCCGCCGTTGAAAAGATCTGAGTCTTACCTTTCCAGAGAGCCTGAAATCGTTTCCATAAAAGTTATAATATGAAAGTTATGGTCGAATATGTGCATCTGTTCGAATTTGTGATTTATTTTCTTTGTAAGAATAAATATAGCTTATAATGTATATCTAATGTTTATGATTATAAAAAAATTGTATGATTATAAATTTTAAAAAATAATATTGTTTTGAGATTAATTTTTTTGTTATAATTTTTTATCATATGCAATGAATTTTTTAGTAATAACTTGTGACCATTTGGAACTAATTAACTTCTAATGATAAGATTGGACATTATGATAGTCACAAAATATCATGATTTTTGAGTACTTGTTAAAATTTTGCGACAAATTTTTAATTATCATTTGTGACAATTTTGAGACTATAGTTTCGTAATAAAAAGATACATCATTAAAACGTTATTTTAAACATGAATTGTGATAATGCATGCACTACAAATTAACTACAAATTAAAGAAAGGAAGTACGACAACTGCTCACCGTAGAATTGGAAAATTATGTAAATAAGAAAACATGTAAAATGGAAGAGTAACCTGCAATCCCAACGGATAAGCCTAATAAAATAATCGTAATAAACTTATAATGATAAAAGCATAGTAAAAATTAAGTCGTTATAATTGGTGACAAAATTTAATACTGAATAATAATACATGCATAAATTTACCGACTCTAATAGAGTTGATTCCATCAAAACTGTATTTTTTCCTTTTTATTTTATCCAAATCAATTAAGTACAATAATATACAAAAGTTTAGTCATATTAATGAGGATTTAATAAATAAATGGTTTTTTAAGTAGTATATATTCAAAAGTTCAAAAATAACAAGAAAATCAACACAAGCTCACAAATAATGTATATACAAGTCTAAGTTAGGATAAATCCAGCAAAATAAATCAAATTAAACAAAGGAAGGTTGGGTGACAAAAAAGAAAAAAAAAACAAAGGAAGGTTTATAATTTTTTTTTAAATAGACACCAAAGCAAGTTTATAAATGATTTGAGATGTCAATTTTCAAATACAAATTAATGAATTATATACCACATTCTACTCCGTGTCTTCATCATGACACAAGAAAAACAGTTTGAAATTTAAAAAACAAGACACAATAACAACTCCAAATGGTGTTGTGCAAGATAAGTACCTTGACCATCTGATCTCTAGTAATTACTTGTTGACTTAGTCCTTAGGACAGATCCACGTTAGAGTTGGGTGGAGCGTATGCCCCATACTAAATCCTGTATATTATATAAGTTGAAAATATGTAGCTAAAAATAAAGTTAGTTTAAATGGGGCTTATCCATTGAAATTGTATGGGTCTTATAAATATGGGTCATATAATTAACATGTTACATATTACCATACATATTAACAATAACTAGTTAATATGGTTTATTGTACGGAGACTACAAGTTGACGACGACGATGGGAAAAAACTCGAATCATGTCCGCAGAAGAGACGAAAGTCAAACTGATCGTGAGTGTGTCTATTGGACGCAGAACAAGGTACCTATCTTTTTTTTAGCCCTTTGATCTCATCTTAACAAACGGCCAGGATTAACCAAATACTTTCTTTTGCCAATAACCGTTTTTCTTTCTTTCTTTTTTTGTGTGAGGACCACGCAAAGTTTCATTCCTTATTTGCATTAATTAGGTACTTATTAGTTATTAGTGCCTAAATATTTACTCCCTCAGTATCACAATAGATGATGTTTTATGATTTTTACAAGAATTAAGAAAAACATTTAATATTTATTAATAAGTATATTATTTATTTATAATAACATATTTTTTTTAATTATTAACCAATATTATTTCATTATATTTTTTAAATTCTCATTTAATGATTCTTAAAATTTACAATTTCTTACCATTAATTGATAAAAGTATACAGAAAATCATTTTTTATAATACAAGAAAAAATAGTAGAAAATCATTCTTTATGATATAGAGCCAAATATTAAATTAGCCTTACATTATTGTACTACTTATTAGCTCCACGTAGCCAACTGAAAATTTCTTGTAAACGGCATCGTTTCGGCTGGACTATAAATATCATAACTGTATATTAAAATGTTTATCTCTATTAGTCTAGTCTACGAAAGATAATAAGATGACGTTACAGATTCGTCAACGCATGCAAAATCATACTACTATATTAAAAGAGTGGTGCTCTTACCCACAACTATCTGGAACCTAATAAATTCGTGATAATGATAGTTACTACTTCTCTAAATTTGAGCCTTTAATTATCTTCCTTTTATACGTATACACAATGCACTTAGTGAATGGTCCAATCGTGGAAGATAAGTTGTGGTCGTGAAGGATCTACGAATCATAATTCTTCAATTTAGTTGCATCTATAAGCAGAAATTTTATCATGCGGACGACAACATCTATTCTCGATACTTTCTTCTACCAACCATTTCTCGTTTATGTCCCACAAGATTACTCTTTTTATATCATATACCAAAAAACGACTTTCTTTATCATTTTGCTTTGGTTTAACCATGAAAATCATTAGGTAACTAAACACAAACAAGAACATAAAAATAAAAGTTTGGGGTATTTTCTTTAACTATATATGCCAGTCTCAAATATGTTCTGTAAGTAATGACGTATTATTTCATATATGTTTTGCACATTTAGCAGTACTCCACCTCCGAAGCCACAATATCTATCAGTCTCATATCTCGTTTAAGCACTTACAAGTAAACTTAATATACCATGATGAAACTCATAGCCAAACTTTAGTGATCAGACACTTTATGGTCTTACCTTAATTCATTATATGGAGTTCAATATTAAGTTGAATTTTAAGCTTGATCAATTAGCATTCCCAAAAAAAGTTATATGAGCTGTATTATATATTGTATTAGAATGTTAGTTTCGTCATAAGCGAGCAAGTATAATATATTTACAACCGAGCTGATGAACCAAGAGCGTTTCTTGATTCGGAGCAGAGGTTTTTTTTTCTCTTAAGCATCCAAATAGTAATAACATGCCGCTAGTTTCTGCTCTTTATCCTTGATCAAATCGAGTTTATTGATTCTTGGTCTGAAATTCGTAGGATCTCGTCTGAAAGTGATGTTCAAATGATACAAGAACAAATTCATTCCACTGCGTGGTGACTGAGGAGAAGATGCCGTGCAATCCACGGAAGACTCTCCTTCATACACAGTAACTTTATCTCTATCAAATATGTAGCCATAATGAATCTCTTTATGACTTTGGAAGCTATAATCCGCTGCTCCGAATCAAGAAACGCGCTCGGTTCATCAGCCAAGTAGATATCCGTATAGATTTCCCAAGGGACAAAAGCTAAAGCAACCCTTTGTTTCTCTCCACCTGATAATTTGTCGAAGGTTTTTATCCATGAGCTCCTCGATCTTGAGCGGTTTCACAACGTCCGACACGTATTGGGGATCCGCATATGCGTTTGGGATCTTCCTGTGTATCAAAACTCTAACAGTAAACTAAAATTTAGGCTTTGATATATCTCGGGACTTGTAAGAAACAGAGTATTGTGGTATCTCGTGTACTTCAGATCCTTCTTCATCAATATCAAGCTTGGAACCCGCAAGCATTTTGATAAACGTTGTCTTCCCTGTTGCATTCTCTCCCAACATAACTATGATCTGAGATTTGGTGAATTTGCCTTGTTTCAATCTCAGCTTGAAGTCCCCTCGAGTTTTAGTCATTGCAGGGTAATTGTACCTTGCATAAGAAGCTACTTCCTCAGCACTTTCTTCCGGTGTCTCGGAGACTATAAAGGTCAAAGACTCATTCCTAAAACGTAAATTCTCATGAGTTGGGACATACCCAACCAAGAAAACATTGATCCCTCCCTAACCGTGAAAGGAAGAGTCACAACACGTCAACACCATAACATCATGGTGGTCCATAATTTTATGCCGTCTCACTCTCACGTGACGTTATTTGGCTTGAGAAAAGATGACATAATTAATAGAAATTAATTAGTTTACTAATATTTCTTTTACTTATTAGGATGACACAGTTTTGTAATAATAAAAATTAATTAATATATTGCAACTGTGCTTCAAAACCAAAACGAGATAAACAAATAAACTTCGGCCGCGATTTGTGCCCGTAATTCTAGAAAGAAAAAGTAAAGACTGATCTTACTCTCTTCCCATCCTTGCTCAAACTAAACTTGATTTTTGATAGACCTGATATGTCGTCCAATCCAGAGTAAGGATTAGTCATGGAGTCAAAGAGTTTCTTCCAGTGTTTGGTCGCTATTGTCATAGACCAGAGATCATTCGGTTCTCGTATCCTCCTAAAAATTTCATCTCTCAGAATTTCATCGGGTAGATCCATAATACTTGTGCCTTTTTCTATGCCAACCTTTCTTTTCATCATCCTCTTCTCTTTTTTCATCTTCATCTTCATCCTCTTCTTCTCAATCTCATTCTTTCTATTTATCTTCTTCCTCTCTTTCTCAATCTCCATCATCATCTTCCTCTTCTCTTGCTTCCTCTTCTTTTTCATCTTCTCATACTTCATCCTCGCCTTCATCTTCCACATCTCATTCTTCATATCCACCTTCATCTCTTCTTTTTCTGTTTAGGCTGAGCACTTTCTCTGAATCTCCTCCCAGTTTGCAGCTCTCTTAATACGCTTCTTGTGAATTTCCAAATCCAATATTCAGGAAAGCACTATTTCCTTTTCAATCGCTACTCCATATTCTAGTTGATTTTCCATATTAGTGCACTACTGCCTTTTCAATTGCTATTCCTTTATCTAACTTCCAAATTTTGATAGCTACTCTTCCATAGTTGTTAGCACATGAATATTTTAACTTTTTTCCTTCTAGGAACCACCAAACGTGTGGAGCAAGAAAGTTCCAATTCTAAAAAGACTTGACGGATCTCCGAGTCGTGTGTGGAAAGCAACTATCTATATATATATATGCACCTACCCTCTCATACGTTTGTGACATTTATAATGACGGTTATGCTTTATTAATTAAACCAAATAATGACCGCCTTCGTAACAATGGGTAATCATTAATGATACATGAGTTGTTGTGAAAAGAAAAAGAAAGAAAAAAACGTTTAATAGTTTTTCACGGAGTAAGAAGCATGTTCACTTATAGTTCCATATATTTTTTAGTATATTTCAATGTCTAATACAGTACGCAACTCAATGAAAAAAATGGTTTCAGTGGTTTGTTCGAGATCGCTCTTGACATATATAGGCCTTGCATGCGACAACGAATAAGTCTAAATAAATTATGCGTAATTGGTTTGCATGCCCACATACAAAAATATTTAATCCGTTTAATTTACTAATTAGGAATGAGTCTTTGACCTTTAGAATCTCCGAGACACCGGAAGAAAGTGCTGAGGAAGTAGCTTCTTATGCAAGGTACAATTACCCTGCAATGACTAAAACTCGAGGGGACTTCAAGCTGAGATTGAAACAAGGCAAATTCACCAAATCTCAGATCATAGTTATGTTGGGAGAGAATGCAACAGGGAAGACAACGCATTTATCAAAATGCTTGCGGGTTCGAAGCTTGATATTGATGTAGAAGGATCTGAAGTACATGAGATACCACAATATTCTCTGTTTCTTACAAGTCCCGAGATATGCCAAAGCCTAAATTTTAGTTTACTGTTAGAGTTTTGATACACAGGAAGATCCCAAACGCATATGCGGATCCCCAATACGTGTCGGACGTTGTGAAACCGCTCAAGATCGAGGAGCTCATGGATAAAAACCTTCGACAAATTATCAGGTGGAGAGAAACAAAGGGTTGCTTTAGCTTTGTCCCGTGGGAAATCTACGGATATCTACTTGGCTGATGAACCGAGCGCGTTTCTTGATTCGGAGCAGCGGATTAATTATAGCTCCCAAAGTCATAAAGAGATTCATTATGGCTACGTATTTGATAGAGATAAAGTTACTGTGTATGAAGGAGAGTCTTCCGTGGATTGCACGGCATCTTCTCCTCAGTCACCACGCAGTGGAATGAATTTGTTCTTGTATCATTTGAACATCACTTTCAGACGAGATCCTACGAAGAAATTCATTATGGCTACGCATGAATCTATGAATCTATTGCCAAGTAATGAAGCTTTGTTTGTGAATATATCATACTTGCTCGCTTATGACGAAACTAACATTCTAATACGATATATAATACAGCTCATATAACTTTTTTTGGGAATGCTAATTGATCAAGCTTAAATTTCAACTTAATATTGAACTCCATATATAATGAATTCAGGTATGACCATAAAAGTGTCTGATCACTAAAGTTCGGCTATGAGTTTCATCATGGTATATTAAGTTTACTTGTAAGTGCTTAACTAAACCAGATATGAGACTGGTATTGTGGCTTCGGAGGTGGAGCACTGCTAAATGTGCAAAACATATATGAATTAATACGTCATTAATTACAGAACATATTTGAGACTGGCATATATAGTTAAAAACAACACTACAAGAGAGAAAAATAAATATTTTAATAAAACATATTAAAACCTGTTTATTATGAGATTTTGGACACTTTCTTTCTACCAAAATAACCTCTAGTTAGGTTCCACAATACCAAAAAAAAATTGTCGTAGCTTCTTCCAAGATTGAGTTGTTCAGATGAGACCACAGCTGACCACGGCTGAACAAAGTTTTAATTAGACATAGTTCAATTAAAAATTTTGAAATTTGTATTTTGATATATTGATTTGTGAAATTATTATTTTTTTGGACTTTTTTCTCTCTTTCTCATATACCAAAAAAAAAGAATGGTTTGGACTCTTTTCTTTCTTTCTCATATACCAATAAAAAAGAAGCATTTTGATCCTTCATAATTGTCTTTGCGGTTGCTGATTCTTTTTGTTTCCTGCTAGAGCTATTGGAGATGATACACGTAGTTTGTGCACAACAGTATGCAAATGGACTTATCTTGGCCATGCACACATGCACCAGATGAGTGAGAAGGCTTCTCGTGAGCCGTGAGGAGACGAGAGAGAGAAGGAGACGTCGCAGAGGTGGTTGATCTTATAGTCATTAATGAGACTGTGTCAAGCTTCGATGGTGGTGGAGGAGCAAAGCCGAAGTAAATAGATGTGGAGAAGAACATAAAAAGAAGAAGGAAGAAGTTCAAGTAAGGAGTCAGATCCGTTTATGTTTCGTGGGGATGATTCCCGTCCAACCAGAAATATTTAGGTCACGAATATGGCATCCCTGGAAAGCTAATGCAGAAACCAATCCACCGCAGTAGACGGAACCTTAATCGGTGTTAAACTCGAGGAGTTATGGATATTTCTTTATGGTCAAGTAAATATACAATTTGGACATATCTAGAACCCTAAAAACAATTCCTGTTGGCTTCTTCGAAGCAACATTTGGTGATGTAAAGTAGTCTGATCAAGCTGAAATTTGGTGGGGAGATTAATAGCTATAGATTTTAACGGTTGGAAGGAGCTGAAGCGTTGTATGAGCGTTCTTGAACCTTGGGGTATGGAATTAAAAGGAAAAAGGGAAATGAATTTTATTATTTAAGCGGCAAATGTGAAGGTGGTAATTGAGGAAACACAAAAGTTACTTTCTAAGAATATTCTTCATGAATTGCTTGCATTGACTTGGAAACTAAGTGACTGCATATGTCTATTGTTTGATATTGTAGTGTTATGGTGCGATGGTATGATGTATGATATTGGGTGCAAATGGATGACTTAAATTAATAGGTTGAATAGGTTGAATGATCATTCAACCAAATTTTTACCATTTGAGATAAATAAGTTGGAAAACTTATTCAACTCATTCAACCAAAAAAACTGGAGAAATGAACAAATTTTAAAGAAATGAAAAAAACTATTCAACTAATTTTATTCAACTCATATTTTTTCAACTCATTCATCTCTAGTGCAACCATTTCCACCCATTGTGTGCTACATAAAGATAATTAACAAGCCAAGGATTTTGCCTCTATTTGCTTCTAACCAGTTTTCAGTCATGGTCAGTTGTACTTGGCGCTCTCACCTGTAACATATCCTACATGTTTAACCTTTCTAAAACCCCATATGATGCAGAGAAGACAGTAAAAAAAACTGTCTACAAGAAAATATACAACGGGATACCTACATACTAAGGCGAGATCAGTTATTTCATTCTAAATGGAGCTATGGTTTCTAGCATATATGCATGTCATCTATATTGTGATATTGTTGTGTTCTTTGAGGCCACAACTAAAATAATAGATAAGTATTTTGTGCTATAAGTAACCATCAGGTTTACAAAATGCATCGTCATGTAAAATCAGAAAGTTGCATGAACCATTAAACCTAGAAGCCACATTTGCAAGGCCTAAATTTCTGGTCAGTCAATCCCTTTCTCGGCAGTTCTACACACGGTGGACAAATCTTTTGAACGTAATCACTCATATTTTGTTGACTAAGACAGTAAAAGATAAATAAGATATATTCGAACATAAACTGGAATCATGCATGGCCCATCAAAAGATAAATAAGTAAATGTCACCATACAAAAACTCTTAGTCTTAACTCTAGCACGAGACATGACATATATTAACTCTAGAAATGTAATCATCATGTGATAACCACTTTTGTGAATTTGATATCTAAATGGGTGAATAATGAAGGGAAATAAAAAGAAAGGTTCTCACAATTTCAGGATATAATAAAGAATACAAGTTTGCTGCAATACCCACCATCACCACCATCACCAGATATCACAAAGGGTGAAGTTGCAACATTTAATCTGCAACAAAGAGGTCTTTTTTTTTTGCAATCTGGTTTTTAAGTGGTTCAAATTAAATCTGACTCTCTCAGTAATCATATCATATTGGTTGACCCATTCATTCACAAAAGCATCCATTTCTCCAAATAACAGTAACTGTTGTTTTATTTCTAAGAAGCAACTTTTTAATACAGAAAATGAGAAACCCAAAACGCAATCTCAACATGATTAACAAGTTTGAAGTTACCTGGTACGAGAAAAATCCTTCGGTATGTGTGTTGAATTCGGCGCTCTTCATTCATCAGTTGGAGGTTTTTTTTGTTTACATATATATCTCTTTGGATTTTTGAATGTGTAATTTGGACGGTCGATTTAGTTATTAGGTGTGGTAATAATGACTTTTCTATATTTCTTTCAATATGATCATTCTTATATGTTGTCAAAATTATTTTAGGGCTTAAGCTAATATAATAGCAAGATCTCTTATACTATAAAACAAGTAAGAGAAAATAACAAACGTCTTCATACCAAATTTTATCCTAAAAACTTTTTTGTACTTACAAAGACATGTTTTTAAACAACAACAATGATTTTTTTTTTAAAAGCAAAGAAATAAAAGAACATTCATGTTAAAAAGATTTAAGTCAAAAAATTATAATATTTTTGAATTATTATATGTTGATCGATATAAATATACCCGCGCTATGCGCGGGTTAATAACCTAGTTAAATAAATAGGATATGTCGTAGGTCCCTCTCCTCTCCGTAGCTTTGTCGAGATGAGAGATGACCACAGCTGAGCTAAATCCACTGCCGTCTCGTTCCGTTTTTCTCGGTGTCGACGTTGGCACTGGAAGCGCCCGTGCCGGTGAGTTCCTTCTTCCCGAGTTATATTCAATCTCTTCTTCAATTTGTGTGGTTCTTAGATGCGTAAGAGAATGATCCCTCTTGATTTGTTGGCCATGAAATTTTGATTTCAGTTTTAAAGTTGATTTCATGATGCAGGTTTGTTTGATGAAAATGGAAAGATTCTAGGCTCTTCTAGTAGTCCAATACAGATTTGGAAGGATGGGGACTGTGTTGAGGTAATTATTAGGATAAAGAAAGATCCGAGTTACTAAACAGTCATGACTTTATTAGTTATAGAGACCTGAGAGAGAGGTTCATGATTTTTTTTTAATGGAACAGCAATCTTCAACAGATATTTGGCATGCGGTTTGTGCAGCTGTGAAATCTGCTTGCTCTCTTGCTAATGTCTCTGAACTTGAAGTCAAAGGAATTGGCTTTGCTGCCACTTGCTCTCTCGGTTTGTAGTAGCATCTACTTATTTAGAACCCTTTTGTGTGTTTTACAAGGGAAACTTTACTGTTGTTTAACGTTTGTAGTGGCGGTCGATGCTGAGGGTTCCCCTGTTACTGTGTCTTGGAGTGGTGATTCAAGAAGAAACATTATTGTATGNGGACCATAGAGCTGTTCAGCAGGCTGAGAGAATCAACTCATTTAATTCTCCAGTCTTGCAGTATTGTGGTGGCGGTGTTTCTCCTGAAATGGAGCCACCAAAGGTATAGGTTAATAAATATTCCTTGATTGATACTTCTTTGTGTGATTGCAATCTGCTTGTTTGAGCTTGACAGACACAAAAGAGTTCTCCTTTTGCAGCTTCTATGGGTGAAGGAAAATCTTAAGGAGTCTTGGTCAATGGTCTATAAGTGGATGGACTTGAGTGATTGGCTATCTTACAGGTGCGCCACACCACCAAGCCTTTTTTATCCCTCATATTTGTCTTTGCGGAATCTGATTTCTTTTTGTTTCCTGCTAGAGCTACTGGAGATGATACACGTAGTTTGTGCACAACAGTATGCAAATGGACTTATCTTGGCCATGCACACATGCACCAGATGAGTGAGAAGGCTTCTCGTGATATGGAAGCGTGTGGATGGGATGATGAGTTCTGGGAAGAAATTGGCTTAGGCGATTTGGTAGATGGTCACCATGCTAAGATGGGTATGCTTGTTTTATTGTTTGTTTGCTTTAGCTGTTAGAAAGGCTCTTTAGAGGAACTGTGAAACCTCTACTTTTACCTTGTAACAATGTTATTTTTATTGTTATATAGGACGAAGTGTAGCTTTTCCGGGACATCCACTGGGTAATGGTCTAACTGCATCCGCTGCTAAGGTAAGTTTTTTACTGAGAACCGCTGATAATTCAAGAAAATAGAGGTGTTTAGATACAAGAGCAAGCACTTTATTTTTTCTGTAGGTCTTAAGAGTATGCCTACTTCTTGGGTCTATATTTTCATTATGTTACATATTTACCTCACTTCCTTCTTTTTTCATTTTTCACAGGAACTGGGCCTGTTGGCTGGAACTCCTGTTGGGACTTCACTCATTGATGCTCATGCCGGTGGTGTTGGGGTAATGGAAAGTAAATCAGATTTGGACTCCTTGACGAAAGGTATACATACTTTGCTATAATAGTACAGCGTAATGTGATTTATCAGTCCCTAAGGATTGGCGTTTTCAGAGTCAGATGTGGATACTTTATGCTCTCGAATGGTCTTGGTATGCGGCACATCAACTTGCCATATGGCTGTTTCCCGTGAAAAGCTATTTATCCCTGGCGTGTGGGGGCCTTTTTGGTCAGGTACATACACATTTGATCTGTATTCTTTCGTTCTGAATTATATAATAATCTCACTCTTGTTTCACCAAAACTGTTGCAGCAATGGTTCCGGAGTATTGGCTTACAGAAGGAGGACAAAGTGCCACTGGAGCTTTACTTGATCACATCATCGAAAATCATGTTGCTTCTCCTCGTCTTGCCAATCGTGCTGCTTCCCAGAGTAACAAACCAAATCTGATATTTTTGACTATTTCCCTTCTATAGTCACTTATGTTGACATGACATTGGTTAAATGCTTTTGTGCCGGTCTCTTGCAGAAGTTTCTGTGTTTGAACTACTGAACAACATTTTGAAAACGATGGCTGAAGATACAAGTTCTCCATTTATAGCTGCCCTTACCTCAGACATGCATATCCTTCCCGACTTTCACGGAAACAGGTAACTAAAACAGAGAGATGCTGCTCTGTTTCTTCCCACTTGAGTTAATATTGATTCAAAGCTGTGTTACAGATCTCCTGTTGCTGACCCAAATTCGAAAGGAGTCATATTCGGAATGACTCTTGACACATCCGAGAAGCAGTTGGCTCTACTATACCTCGCCACAATACAGGGAATCGCATATGGTACACGTCATATTGTAGAGCATTGCAATGGTCATGGTCACAAAGTAAGATTTCTTTGCATTTCTTTACACATTGCTCTATAGAAACAATACAAGGCATTTCTCATATTTCTCTGTCTCTACATTTGATGTTAGATTGATACACTGCTTGCTTGTGGCGGCCTTTCAAAGAACCCATTGTTCATCCAAGAACATGCTGATATAGTTGGTATATTACAAACCACACTCATTTTTCCTCTTTTATACTCTAATCAGTAAAATCTCCACGACCAAGAGTAATCTTACTGGATCGATCTATTCGCAGGTTGTCCAATAATTCTCCCACGAGAAAGCGAGTCTGTTCTCTTAGGAGCAGCAATTCTTGGAGCAGTTGCTTGCAAGAACTATCCTAGTCTCCATGATGCCATGAAAGCTCTTAACGCAGCTGGACAAGTAATATGCTTTTCTAACTTCATTGCTCATGATGTTATTTATATACAACATCGATCATGTTGGTTATGCTGACCACTTGTAATGAATTCCAGGTGGTTCATCCATCATCAGACCCTAAGATTAAGAAGTATCATGACGCCAAATACCGTATATTCCGTGACCTCTACGAACAGCAATTGTCCCACCGTTCCATCATCGCAGAAGCTCTTGCATAGTGTCCTGAATCTCCTGATCAACAAAAACTGTGTAGTTCTCTGCAACATTTACCTCTCTTTAGCTACTTTTACAATAATAATAACTGGCTTGGATAGCCTTTCTTGACTTTCTCCGCATAAAATGCTACATAACGTCATGCTATATGTGGTTTTACTTAGACTATATTCTTTCAAAAAGTTAATTTTGGTTCAATAATGTAAGTAGTTAATAAAGAAGATGAAGCATCGATATCCAACTACTGCTGGCTGACTTAGTTCCAAACAAAATAAACTTGTCTTATATTAAAAAGTGCTATTATACTATTGTTAACGAAAGGTTCTTTATTGTAAATCTTCTTACCCCAAGACTTTTTTGGGGTGGCCAATCTATAATATTAATATACCTACTATGCATAAACTATACGTTAAACACATATAAAATTATTAAAATACATACTTAATTATTCACGAAATCTAAGAATTCAAAACAAATTCAAATGTGGCTATCATAATCGAACATGTACACCACTTAATCATAGAGTTGACACTTTCCCCCTTATAATATTTTAAAAATCGTACAAACAAAATTCTCTTCACGATTTTAAGCTTATATATAAAACCAAGCCAGAGACCATTAGTTCAAGCCTCACCCGAGATGGCTCCTCCAAAACACATTAGTGGTGTTTCGGTTATAATCACGACTCTCATACTTCTTGTAACATGTTGTCATTGCGCAACCTACCAACAACAGTTCATGGGTCCACAAAACGCAGTAAGAGCTCGTTTAAGGCTCAAACCGCTAAAATGGGACGCTAAATTGGCACGTTACGCGCAATGGTGGGCTAACCAGAGACGCCGTGACTGCGCCTTGATCCATTCCAATGGACCCTATGGTGAGAATCTCTTTTGGGGGTCAGGCAAGAGTTGGAGCCCTTCTCAAGCCTCTTATGGATGGTTGTCTGAAGCAAGGAGCTATAACTATAGATCTAACTCTTGCAACGCCGAGATGTGTGGCCATTACACACAAATTGTATGGAAAAACACACAAAGGATTGGCTGCGCCCACGTGATCTGCAATGGCGGTGGAGGCGTACTCTTGGCTTGCAATTACGATCCCCCGGGGAATTTTCTTGGTAGGAAGCCTTATTGAGTTTGATCCATTTGTATATGTGAAAAGAGGCTTTTCTTTGCGTTTTAACTCTTTATTTTTGTATACAATGTTATTTTTTATTGGTTCCAAGTTTAACGAGAGATCGGTAAAACAACATAACGCATGTTGTCCGACATTTTCTTATGTGTGTTTATATGCGAGGGTCAATTCTTTTGGCTAATAAGACTTAACAAATTATTTAACTATCAGATTTTGGACAGCAAATTAGCTTATGATCTAAACAAAAGTATGTTAGACATTTGTTAACAACTACGATATTCTTGGATTTGAGTTTTCTATGTAAGAAACTTTTTTTTCTCATGAAAGGTTTTGCAAGTGAACTTTTTCAATTTGACAGTAAGCAAAAAGACAACAATTCCCAAAGGAAACAAGAGAGGAAACAAGAACTCTTAAACCATCCGATATAGTTGGATCATTCCTCCATTGCAACAGACATCACTTCCCGCTGTAATAAGATATAGATTGATTGAGTTACATATCTTTACATCCAGGGAGAGCAGAACTGAGACTTGAAAGGAATGGGAAACAAATGAGAGGATAATGATACTTACGCGTTCATCATCAGAGTTATGTTGTCTCCTTTAAGCAAAATCCTTCCTGAAATCCAGTATTTGTGCAAGTTAGCATCAACCATTACGAAAACAATGTAAGAAATGTGAACCGGAATCTTGTAGAAGAACGGTTGCAAGGAGTCACAATCAACTCACCAAGTGGTTTTCTGGTCTTCTTCTTGATGCTTACTTCCTCAGCTTCATCCAGCACCAAATTCATGTACTCATCAAAACCCTGCACAATGGGAAAGTTAGAATAACGAAACAATGAAACATTCAAAGTCAACTAAACAACTGTGTAATCAAAAACAAAAGATAGACCAAAGACATAACATTGATTAATCTTAACCATCTCTGTTATCATCTCAACAACAATATGGGCAATACAAACACAGTCTTAAATCTAGATGATACACACCAACCCAAAGAATCGAACTAATTGCTATCTTACAATTATCAGACAATGTATATACAATCTAGCTCCATGGTGACAGTGGTACCAATCAAAGTTCGAAAAAGAAATAGAAACAACATCATGACAAATTCCAAATGTTACATATCACATAAAAATTCTACCTTAGATAAAAAAGATCACACTAGTGATAATGTAGAACACAAGCATGTCAAATTTTCTAGTTTTAGCCAATCAACAAAGCCAAAAGCTTCAATTTTTTAAGCTATGCCCGAAACAAAAATATTAAGACTTACAGTAATACGTCCCTCAATCCTCAAATCTTTCTGCTCAAAAAGCCAAATCTGAATCCGAGCTTTCTGCATTATAAAGCAAACCAGACTCTCTATAAGTAAACATATCGATGGTTCCCAAACAAAAAGCTAATCAGAGTAATCGTATTAACACTTACACTTTGGAGAAACCTGAAGATCAGATTCTGAAATCATAAAGTAAAGAGTTAGTAAACTAAACAGAGCGAGATTTAGAGTCGCAAAAAAGAAGAGTATCAAAATCGAGGAAGATTACAATAGGTTGAGTCATAATCCTCTGAACTTTGGTGCTCGCCATGGCTGCTGAAGTTGGAACTGTTCTTCGGACGAAGCTCGAAACTCACTGAAGAAAAGATTTCTTAAACCCTAAATTTTGTTTTTGCAAAATCTGATTTTTTTCTGCTTCCTACCGAGAGGAAAGAAAAAGTTCACACTTTTCAACTTTGATATATTTAGCTTCTTAACCCTCGAAATCTTCTTACCTTTTTCAATTTCGCCCCATAAATATTTAATTAACTGGTTAGACCCCATAGTATCTACCAGAAAAATTTACAAGATTTCAAAGACAAGGAATTTCCATTCAACACATTTTAAAGAAGAAATACTGAAACTTTATCATAAATTATCATCTTTTCAATACATAAATACACAAAGTTTAAATGCTTCACTAGCACATAATAACACAACAACAAGAACAGCAGCAGAGAGCTGAACAAAGGATCACTATTTTTAACTAATTGATCGACCAAATAAATACTAAAAAGAATCATACGCTTATTTTTTTCTCTCTTTTACATAAACATAGGAATGAGTTTTCATCGATCATTCGCCGTTGATCATTAACGATTGAAAAGGAACCCTTTTTATCTCAACGAAAGTCGAATAATCACTCTTCATTGGTTGTTTCCATGGCTCACCATCCATTTGCAAGAAGGCATTTTTCCAATCACCTCCTCTTAGTTCAAATCTAATCGCAGCCGCCTAAATCAACAATTAAAGATCAGCAAAACCGAGGTTGAACCGGTTATTTTAGAGAAACTGTTGTTGAGTGTTTTTCTTAAATACCTGAGCAATGTGCTTAGCTGAGATGATTTCAGCCATTACAAATGAAGCATGCCAACCTTGCTTTAAACCAAATATCTCTATCAGCCCGTCGTCACAATGCGCCTCCACAAATCCTCTCTGTTATAAAAAACCATATGTTAAAGCTTGTAGAGAAAGCGATATATAACTAAAGGTTAGTGTTATGAATAAAACGTTACCTTCTCTAAATATTTTGGTCTGAGATTACCCCATGGATGTCTTCCACTTCCGTAGTTATAAAGATTCAATATCACAATAGATCTCACGCTATACAATACCAAAGCAGAGAGATTGTAACTTGTAAGTGAAGCCATATTTTTAGTTTTTAACCAATGATTAAGATTAGTTTATAAATTACCTTTTAGGAACATGGATCTCTTCCCATTCGGAGCAATTTGCTTTTTTAATGTGTATTTTCATAATGTTTCTAAGTCCCCTGCAAATTCATCTTACCACAACATGTCAACTTAAGGGATAGGAAGTTTAGTAGAACATGGAAAACAAAAAGGCTTATACTCTCTTCTCTTCACTGGAAAATGGAAATGCTCTAACCTTAAACTAGGATTGCTGACACAAGGCGTGCAAAACCAACCCTGAGTGCAACTGTAACTTGAATAAATAAGCTGCAAAACCGAAACTAGTGTGATTCATAATCTCATTACAAACCGAAAAAAAAAGAAAACAGCTAATTAGTGTGCAACATAGACAAGATTGATGAAGATTCTGATCTATAACAACCTTATTTGTAACAGGGCCTTGAGCTAGGTATGGTTTTTCATTGCGAAGATGGTGGAATCCATATGCAACTTGAGCATCCATACCTTGCCAACACGAGAAAAAACAACAAATTACCACAAAAATGACTACTAATATGTAGAAACTTGTTAAACATATATGAAAAGATAAAGTTACAAACCTATGCTAAAGTAGTTGTAGAACACTCCTTCATAGGACTTTGCTTTAGGAGGTACATCTTTATCAGCATCCAAAGCCTGATCAAGTGCAGTTTCCTCTGTTGTAGGCTTCAAAGAATAAGGAGGATCAACGACTTCTCCAGATGGCATCGACACAACAATCTTCCAGCTATCTAATCGAGAAACGGTACCCAAAGTTGCTCGATGTAATGTTCTTTTCATAGCAGATCTCCAAGCAAAAGGGAATGAACCACCCCAACTAAAACTCCTGGAGAGGTCATTTCCTGTACCAAGAGGGATAACTCCAACGGGAGGAATATGTGATTTACCGTCATTGTGAAGCTCACCAAGACATCCAAGAACCCAACCAACAGTACCATCACCACCTGCTACCTATCATCATCATCAATCACCATTGCCACTAACTTAGCAAATCTAATCCTAATTGCTAAACGTAAAAAAATAAAAAATAAAAAGCATTCATGATGTGGAAGTAAATATACTCACCATGATCCGCATCTTTTCTCTGCATTCTCTTGCACATTCATCTCCTTTGGCTGCCAATGTCTCCAAGCATGCCAAACCATACCGTACAAATTCATGAGGCTTCACTTCTGTGAGATCAAATACCTGTAAATTACAAATCCAACATGAGCTATAACAAACCAAGTACAAGTACCAAAAAGACAGACAAAAATAACTTCACAAAACTCCAAACTATGTCACTCTTCAAACAACAACATAGATTTGCCTACAACGATCCAAGAAATAAAGTTTCCACCATTGCATGATAAGAAAATTTCTAACCTTCACTACAATGAACATCAACTAAGACAGAACAGTCTAAAGAGAGAAAATAACAAAAGAGTTGATCATATCAGAACAATAAGAATGTGGTTAGCTCTCAGATCAGAGTGAATCCAACAGTCTTTAAACCCAAATCAAGATTTTTAAGATCCTCTTCAAATAAGAATCCCACAAAAATCTGCTGAGCTCAGCAAAATTAGTTAAGTAAAGTGAGCTCATTGACCTGTTCGTCGGTCATCAACTGTTGAAGCCTCTGTTTAAGAACAGGACCATGACGACCTCCACTTTTCGGGTTAATGAACACAACCATTGGCGCGTGAGGAGCCATATCCGCAGCAACGCCGCCAGGAAGTAGCAGCAAATGATCAGGAACCGCCGTTGAATCTTTCCGCTTGATACAATCTCTCATAGCTAGACGGAGATACTCAGGCATAGCTAACCTCCCTCGAAGCTCCTCTCTATCTACACCAACCCACGCAAGGTTAGCAAAACCGCAACCTTTCATCGTCACCGCATCTTTCTTCGCCGACGGTCGTGTCTCCGCCGGCACAAAATTAGTCGTCGACGCTTCTCCGACTGATCTCGGCGTCTCCTCCATTAACAATTTTTTGAAAACCGAAAACAAGAAAAATTGTGAAGACAAAACAAATAGACTAATTCAACAATGTGATATGACAGTTTGGTTTTGTTTTGTTTTTTTTACTATAAAGATTACTTTTCGAAGACAGAGCAAATCAAAACTGGTGTACTTCGATGTTCGTCGCATTTAAACGTGTCTAGATTTCCCCGAAAAATATTGTTTATTTTTATGAAAAGAAGAATACCCTTTTTAGCACCATGAATTTACAGAACTGCCACTATTAAGTCTTTGATTTTTCTTGTGACCATTTTATAAGGCGACTAACAAGGAACAAATTTATTTCTTACCTTTAAGTTTTTTTTTTTTTTTTTTTTTTT
>NC_025695.1:5592066-5603843 GCF_000633955.1 Camelina sativa | reverse complement strand
TTTTTTTTTTTTTTTTTTTGGTGTGCACCTTGCTTACCTTTTAAGTTAAGCCACTAAAATATCTGCAAAATTTGATTGATACACGAATATGTAAGTTTATAGAAAGATTGTATTAAATGCTGCTTCTCACGTCAAGATTAGTAAAAAAGGGTAAAAGGGACAATTAATGTAGCAGTGGGACTATGCCAGTATGACATATGGGCATATTTATGATTATTGCCCTACTTGGTGTGTGTGTTAGATCGTGAAGCTGTCCAAAATATTCATTTTCTTTTCTGGTTAGGAGATACGCATTTATATATTTATTGCATTTTGCCTTATAACCGGTGAGTTACATAACCATTTATTTGAATTTTCTTTCATTTGCTAGAGACTAGAGTCATACATTATTTATCTGGATAACAAAGTTACATATATTTTATTTCGACGACATTTATTTCCTCACGTCACCTACCGTCTTCTTTAAAACTTTTCTTGGCTTTGATTTGATGGAAATAAAGAGTAACTTGTCGATGGTGTCAGTCTTACTAGCAACTGAGTAAAAACAAGTATATTAATAGGGTGCCATGAAGTGTAACTGTGTGTTGTTGTTATTTGAGTCAAGTCAAGAGACTTTGACCTTGATGAGTTTTTGACCTTTAAGAGTTTATAAACATATATGCTTAAATTATGCGGCTAAATTTCACCGGTTTGATCTTAAATTATGTGTTTTCGCTCCTTTTGTGTTGTTTTTTTACGGACTCTCTAGTTTCCTAAATTAGAGATGTATATAACGAAATTTAACGAAATTTATATGTTAATTGGAATCAAACCGGTGCGGTTCTTGATTTTCTCTATAGGTTTAGTAGGAGTCCACTCACGTATGGACCGAGGTGTTGAATTTTAGGATCCATACAACTGTTATCTTATTTTTCAAAAGCCCATTGCAACATATTGGTTGATGGTTTTATGGTCTAATTAATAGGTGTAAATACAAAAGGACTAAACTTCAATTCCTGTTTATTAATTCTCATACATAAGTTAGTTTTTATATGGACCAACATCATTATTTCCAGGATTTTTTTTAATACATCCAAATGCTAATGAAATTCATTATTGTTAATTTGTTATTGGTTAGGCATCCTTTTCTAATCATAAATAAAATTTGGTCGCTTTCATATTAATTTCAGATTGGATCTTTCATCAATAGAAATTAATTAAAATGAGTAGGTTAGCATATAGTGAAGATAGAAATAGGTTGAGGTGGAAAAAAAAATGTATATGATAGAAATGGAAATTGGACGACTTGCAAAAAGTTGTCGACCGTCAACGTAAGAGGGGAAGATGGTGGACATGTACCATACATTCACATTTCCTGAACGTCAAAGTCGCGAAACCGCGTCCAAGAAAGGATTTTACGAGTTGAAGAAACAAATTCGAAATATTTCAACTCCTTATTTCTGAACGGAATCAAAATTGTTAAATTTCTTCATCTTGAAGAATTTAAATTGCAAGGACTAAAAAAAAAGTACTACACGTCATGCTATAAATTTCTTCATCTTGAAGAATTTAAATTGCAAGGACTAAAAAAAAAGTACTACACGTCATGCTATAATCCACATGGACTCGTGCATTTGGAAGTAGCGGAACGAAATCTGTCGGCATTGGCATATGATGATATGAACTCAAATGTTCCAAACAAGGGTAATGCGGGTTTGAGGCTTCAGCTATATATTACCTTCACTTAGATTTCTAAAATGCTTAAGTGAGTTGGTTAGGGCTGCTTAGCCTTCTTCCTTTGACACTGAGGTTTTGACTACTGGAATCTATAAAATATAGACAATAATGGACCACAACGTTGACGTGGGATTTTTATTTGATCCGGATTATATTACTTAGAACCCCTAATCTATTATATTTACATCGATTAAATTAATTACAATTGCCTAAATCAAATTAATATTTAATCGATAGACTGACTTTTGGGTCTAATTTAGCGTGGTTTGTGTATATCAACTCGAGTCATGAATTCGGACGATGCTGATATTTTAGTTATGCATGGATGCACATTAGCACATACATCCAAGTTTTGTATATGTTGTTGAAGTTACGTAATTTCAAAGATTAGTCAGACTGCATAGTGCATATCATTAGAAAATGAATAAATAAATAATTTTTTGTAATTAAGGATGTTTTGAAAGAAATAAGTATGGCATCATGTGACACTTGAATCACCTAAAGTACACCTAAGTATTTGTATTTATTATACAAGAAAGAAAAGCGAGCCATCGATGTGACTCGGCCCTACCAATAATGAACTTAATGGGTTTAGTTGGGATTTAAGAATAGGTTTCGTAGCTTAATGACAAATTAGTTTAACTTTTGAATAAATCCTTCATTACAGATTTTAATTTGCCTCTGATCATTGGAGCATCAAATATTTTTCTACATGGAGAGGCCCTTTCTATATGAAATATGATCATCGTTCTTTTTATATTTTACGTCAACTTATGGTTTAGTTTTCATTTGGGGCCAATTGCTCAAGTATCTTGTTTTTTTTTTCAGTACGACACCTCTTATTAAAACGTTAGCATTCCATCGCTTATTGCAGTAATAAAGATGAAATTCCAGTTCATATTCATATAAAAAGAATGTTTTGTCGGAAAAAATATAAGTATTGTTTGTCACCATAGTGGAAGAACAATGGGGTTTAATTAAAACAGTGATGCTTTTTTTTTATTTAACTATGTAAATGTGGGGACTTTTTTTTTGTTAGGTGTTCCAATGGACTCTCCACAATGTCTAAAATAGCTGAACAATAAAAAGATTCCATGGAATCAATGTTTTCGATGGTCGATATATAAATCTTATACTAGTAAGTATAATTCTACACTAAATGGATATGGCTTTAAGAGGTAATCGCATGAAATCAAAACCCACAAGCTCAATCGTGATGTGGCATTAATTTTTTTTTATAGTACTAAACAACAGAACATATGATAATTTGGTGAAATATAAATTAAAACGTTACACAAAAAAGAAAACATTATGAATAAAAACTAACTTGCTGAAATTTTTGTGTTCCAATGTTTTAGCGCTATGATGTTTCATTTTTCTTGAATTATGAATCAGAAAAAGACTTTGGACAAGTGAAAAAAAAAAACTAAATGGCGCTGTATGTATATATGATAGTCTCTATATGTTTAATAAGTAGCCTTTGACGAAGGCTTTTTCATCTGCCCATGATCATGTACCTTATGGAAAAAGAAATCGCATTTAAATTTTGTGCTCCTTTAAAATGGAAAAGGTAGACCTTTTTGGGTAGTCCCTAACGCGTCAAAGAGAATTCAACTTTTGTAATGCATTGATTGCACAACTAGTCGGTACCTCTCATCTTTTATTGGCCTACAATATTATGGTGAAAAAAAGATTACTAGTAAAATTTGGAAGGAAACTCAAAACTCGAACATTCGAAGATTTAACGAAATTAGAAAAGAAAGTGTTATATTTTCTAGCAAATGTTACAAACTTGTTTGTTAAAATAAAATAAATAAAAAATCCAAGAAAATCAGATTTCCTTTGATGACTATAGAAACTAACCTGTTTTTTTTTCTGCACACTACAATATTTTGTCTTTTGATTAGTAACATTAAATTCGAAGATTTAAAAGAACACAATTGTATGGACTTTTGTGTGCTAACTTTTCTACTTATCGAAGGACAGAGAGGTTAAGGGCAAAATGGAAATAGGCATCAAAAGACACAGAAGGTCGACAAGAGTTGTACGTGAAGTTGTAATAAATGGAGAAAGCTGAAACTCTTTAACTTCTTTTCAAACAAGCACTTTTTTCTCCACAATAAAACTATTCTCTTCTTTGCGTCAGCTTTATTATTTTTGTTCTATCGCTACACGACAATTTCCCTTGTCTCGGAGACCATTATTTTGGATCCGAGAACCCAAAGACCCGATCGTAGACAGGTACATTTTATTCGGTTTGCAATGTAAACCAGAACAATTGGTCAACTCGAAAATTGTCCAATTCTGATTACGAAGACGATTATTCATAAAGTCCGCATCCGTTTACATTATGCTATTTAGCGGGTTAGTTGAGTTGTTTATACTGTGTTTCATGTACATGAAAAATAAAACTTCATGTGTGAGGGTTTTAATAGTATTAATTAAGTTCAAGTTGCGGAAGCGTTCTCTTCAAAGATCTATTCATCAGTCTTTAAGAGCAAGGTTGAGCGACTTTGGCTTATCGAGGCTATATAACCATTCAATAGAGATGTAACGCCAAGCGTTTGGAGAACACAAATTAGAAGATATGTCTTATTCATATATGATCGGAAAAATTAGTGAACAACGGTACCGGAACAACGTCGCTATCTAAATTCACTAATTACATGAATTTGCATTTGCATAATTTATGTCTTATTCATATATGTAAGTTGCAAGTGAACAACGCTAGATGAATAGAAAAATTAGTGACAATGTTAGCGGAAACATTTGAAATAATAACTATTTTTAATTGCAGGATTCCTAAATATTTTTTTAATCATGGCTACGGGTAATAGTAGTACTAATTAAAAGAGATTATTCGAAAGTTGGAAAGAAGAGGTGTGGAACTGGACAAGATAGGAGTATAACAGAGAAAAGTTTGGTGTAAAAAGGCTGCAAAGGAGTTGGTTAAAAAGTGAGTGAAGAACTCGATAAACGCGTAACCCTAAAGGCAAAGCGTGCGTTACTCTTTCCCCAATTATTTTATCTTTCTACATTTTCATCTTTCTATAAAAAAATGATTACGACATTTGTAAAGCTAATTTTGATTTATACAACGACTACAATATTTCATGACGATGGTAAATCGCATGGAAAAGTAACTTGATTCGACTACTTGCAAGGATTTGTTTATCTCCTCCATGTTTCAAAGTTGTCAAGTGTCACAAATTCTAGATTTTTGTAATCCGAGATCCTATTGATCAACTCCTTACATTCGTTGTTTATGGGTTTAGTTAGATGGATATCATAGTAAATCAATAAGAAAGTAAAAAACACGTATAACGTTGTATGAAGCATGAATATATGTAGTATTTTATTTCCCCATGTATGTATTTGTGGTCTATGGCATTATTGGTTTCTGAATATTTGAATCTTGTACAAGTATAGAGTAATTCATTAAGTTTCGTAGGGATAATACAATGATGAGATGAGAGGGGTAACAAATGAAATAAAGACAATATGTTTGGTGTAGAAAGAAGTAAGAGTGATTTTAGCACAAAAAGATTTGAGTAGGGGTACTAAATAGGTCTCGGAATTTATTGGGTCGGCTTAGCACATCGGCACATGTGATGACCTTACCATTCTTGTCTCTGCATTAAATATTCTTCTATCCAAATAATGGTACAAGGTGAGTTGGTAACAAGATCAAAAAAAAGAATTCAGTAATCTTTGTAATTTATCTTTACTTGTTCCAAAAGGATTATCAAGTTGTCGTGCAGCAGTTGGTTATTATGATTTGGTATATAATTCAAGTTTATACTATAGTATCAAATTTGTTACACTTATTTTGGTCCGTAAAATAAAAAGTACTTATTCTCGTTTTCCTGATTAGAAAAGTGTATGTTGGTTACAAAAGGATAGTGACACTTTGGATTTGTATTTTCAGTTTCCAAATCTAAAAGCAAGAAGACTGGCACACATGATCTATAATACATTTAAAAGACAGAAGCTATAATAGTCTGAAGCAATCATTCACTACAAAACTTGTAATCTAATTCTATCAACTTTTTATAAGCATGAATAAATAAATAAAAAAAATTTGAATGTTAAAATTATAATAGTGACAAGATTATCTGACTCAAATTAAATTTTCCAAAACTCTAACTCCAATTAAAATAAAAATAAAAAAAGAAAGAGCCTTTTAGATCGGCGGAAAAGAGACAGAGAGAGAAAAAAAAAGGCAAAAATACGAAAAAGGTGAAAAAAGCTTTTTTGAGTCGATTCCTTTTGCAGGGATTGCGTGTCTGATTTTTATTTTTTATTTTATATTCAAAATACAAAATACCTCCAAAAATATTTCTTTTTTAAAAAAGGGAATAAATAAAAACTCATAATTCACGTTTTTTAATAGCGCGTGAGATACACCGATCACACGAGTCAAATAACCACTCAAGCGGTATCATACACGCGCTAAGGTTTAAAACGCGTGAACACTTTTGTCTCATTACTCTCTGACTAGATTCAACCTTTTTTGTTTCGTCATCAAAAACTTTATTAGTTCGCTCCTTTCCCCCTTTTTTTTTTCTTTTTTTTTTTTCACATTCATCTGATTTAATTAGTAATTTAATTTGGATTACTAATTCTCTTTTTTCATAACGTTTAGTAATTTAGAAGTTGTAGTAGTAACATCAATTTAGTGGAATAATAATACTAGTATATCTGTCAAGCTACACCAAAAATGTTTAAAAAAAAAATAATTACGAAAGATTGACACTGAAACCAGAGCATCGTACTCCCACCTTTTTAGACATATTTTGGTATTTTAATTTGAGTGTATGAAAAGAAAATTGATATTTTAATCTTTACGAATTGTAATTGGATGTTAATTAAGAAAATAATAGGGGACTAGGACTACGTGTTTACAAACCTAGTTAATGACTTTAAGGTATTTTGTCCCACTCATACAAAAAAAAGGTTAATTTCGTAGTCTTAAACCCTTATAATATACTTTGGCGTCGAATAAAATTTCAAATAGGTAATGAGAGAGTTTTTATAAGTTCTTCTTTGTGAAGAAGCCAAATGATCCAAACCTTTTCCTTTTTCTTTTTTTCTTCAACAAAAAAAAAAAAAAAATTCAAAACAAAGCATCCATTTTTACCTTTCTGTTGATCAGCCTTTTGTTTTTCCTGTAAAAAGCCATCCTTTGTGTTAAAAACAACTTTTTTTTTTTTTTTTCCTTCTCTCTATGCATTTTTGCGTGACCCTTTAAAAGTTTTTTGACATCTTCTTGGCCGGTCCAAAAAGTTCTTTATGCAAAGGTTTCTTCTTCTCTTCTTCTTTATAAGATAAACAAAGTTGAAAGAAACCCAAAAATAAAATAAAAAATTAAAACTTTCTTGCTAAGATGAGAGCAGATTTGGTTACAATACAGCAAACGCTGACGCCGGAAGCAGCGACTGTTTTAAACCAGTCGATTGCCGAAGCAACACGTCGTAACCATGGCCACACCACGCCGCTCCACGTGGCTGCTACTCTCTTATCTTCTTCCTCTGGTTATCTCCGACAAGCTTGTATCAAATCTCACCCAAACTCTTCTCACCCTCTCCAGTGTCGTGCTCTCGAGCTCTGTTTCAGCGTCGCCCTCGAACGCCTCCCTACTACATCAACAACTACAACAACAACCACTACTTCGTCTTCTTCTTCTTCTTCTCCGTCGCAAACGCAAGAACCGCTTCTTTCTAACGCTTTAACCGCGGCTTTGAAACGCGCTCAAGCTCATCAACGACGTGGTTGTCCCGAGCAGCAGCAGCAACCGCTCTTAGCCGTTAAAGTCGAGCTCGAGCAGCTTATTATATCGATTCTTGATGACCCGAGTGTGAGTCGAGTCATGCGTGAAGCTAGCTTCTCTAGCCCCGCCGTTAAGTCAGCGATCGAACAGTCGCTCGTTGGTAACTCTGTTTCTTCTAACTCGAGACAAACCGGGATTTTAAACCCGTCTTCACTTGGGTTTGGTTATCGTTCCGTACCGACTCCGGTTAACCGGAATCTTTATCTTAATCCCCGGTTACAACAACAACACGGCGTTGGGATGCAAAGTGGGATGATGATGGTACAGAGGACCGATGAAACGAAACGGGTCATTGAGATTATGATCCGAACCCGGAAACGTAACCCGGTTCTCGTCGGAGACTCAGAGCCTCATATTCTGGTGAAAGAGATTCTCGAGAAGATCGAGAACGGCGAGTTCGCCGACGGACCGCTTCGTGACTTTCAGGTGATCCGTTTAGAGAAAGAGTTAGTCTCACAATTAGCGACGAGGTTTGGCGAAATCTCCGGTTTGATAGAGACTCGGATCGGTGGTGGTGGCGGTGTTGTTCTTGATCTCGGCGATCTGAAATGGTTAGTCGAACATCCGGCGGCGAACGGCGGAGCAGTGACGGAGATGAGGAAGCTTCTGGAGAGATACAAAGGAAGGTTATGTTTCATTGGAACAGCTACTTGTGAGACTTATCTACGATGTCAAGTTTATTATCCATCGATGGAGAATGATTGGGATCTTCAAGCTATGCCCATCGCCGCTAAATCGTCTCTTCCGGCGATGTTCCCAAGGTTGGTTCGCTTCTTTATTCAATTTCAAGTTTTGATTTTTAATTCTGATTCTTGATGTTTTTGTTTTGGTTAGGCTTGGGAGCAACAATAATAATAACAACAACACTATGTTATTAAGCAATAACATTATTTCGATTGAGTCAATATCTCCGACGAGAAGCTTTCAGATTCCGATGAGTAAAATGAGCTGTTGCTCTCGGTGTTTGGAGAGTTATGAAAACGACGTAGCTAAGGTGGAAAAAGATTTAACCGGAAATAACCGGTCGGTTTTGCCACAGTGGTTGCAGAACGCTAAAGCTAACAACGATGATGGTGACAAGAAACTGGTAAGTAGTTTTGACAAATTAGTTTCCATTCCAAGATATTATTATTAAGGAAAGAGAATTGAATCTTGATTTTGATTTTGTTTAATGTTGTAGACGAAAGATCAACAGATTGTGGAGTTGCAAAAGAAATGGAACGACCTGTGTTCACGTTTACATTCCAATCAATCTGTGTCTGAAAGAATCGTTTCTTCTACGTTGCCTGTGATGAAACTAAACTCAAGGTCGGACATTACTCCACCAGGAAGTCCGGTACGGACGGATTTGGTTCTTGGACGGGCTAACAGAGTTTTATACACACCTGAGAAGAAGACCCGAGAAGGGTGTTTCGGAAAGCTAGGAGATTCGTTTGATATCGATTTGTTCAAGAAGCTACTAAAAGGCTTAGCGAAAAGCGTTTGGTGGCAGAACGATGCAGCGTCTTCGGTAGCTGCAGCCATCACAGAATGCAAACACGGGAACGGGAAATCAAAGGGTGATATATGGTTGATGTTTACAGGTCCAGACAGAGCCGGGAAGAGCAAAATGGCGTATGCGTTATCAGATCTTGTCTCGGGGAGCCAACCGATAACCATCAGCCTCGGTTCTCGTTCCAGGACTGACGGTGGTTTAAACCTCCGTGGTAAAACGGCGTTGGATAGATTCGCGGAAGCGGTGAGAAGAAACCCTTTTGCGGTTATTGTTTTGGAAGACATCGATGAAGCGGATGTATTGCTACGTAACAACGTGAAGCTAGCGATGGAACGAGGGAGAATCAGTGATTCGCATGGCCGCGAGGTTAGTCTAGGGAACGTCATTATAATCCTTACCGCGAATTCATCGTTCGGTTCAGCTGAAAACGTTACTCCTATCGATGAAACAAGACTAGAGTCTCTGGTGGTGAGCAAAGGATGGCAGTTAAGGCTCTCTGTTTGCAACAGCAGCAAAAACCGAAAACGAAAACCGAACTGGCTTTATAGCGACAATGAACAAACAAAGCAGAGGAAAGAGATCTGTTTCGACTTAAACGAGGCAGCCGAATTCGATTCATCAAGCGATGTAACGGTCGAGCACGATCAAGAAGATAATAATGGCAACCTTGTTCAGAAGCTAGTGGCTTTAGCAGATGATACCATACTCTTTAGACCGGTCGATTTTGATTCTATCAAGAACCGAACGGCGGAATCTTTAAAGAAACGTTTCTCTAACGGTCCCGTGGATGGATTAACAACGGTGGAGATCGAAGACGACGCTTTAGAGAGAATAGCTGGTGCGATTTGGCTAAGTAAGATCAGCTTAGAGGAATGGGTTGAAGAAGCAATGGGTTCGAGTTTGAATACCGTGAAATCTCGAGTGTCGTATTCGGAAGATTCAGTGATCAGGATTGAGCTTGAAGATGATCTGAGTGATAGAATCTCCGGAGGCTATCTTCCGAGTAGTATCAGAACGGTGATCGTTTGATTCTTTTTTTTTTTGTGTTTCCGGTGAAAGATAGTTTCGTAATTATGAGAATTGGTGAGGGTAAAGATGTAAATACTATGATGTCTCCGAACTGTCTTTTGGCGGGGTCAGGAAGAGTTCGGTAAAATATTTAAACGGTTAAAAAAAAAAGGTTATAAAAATAATAACTCACAGACTTTATTATACTATATGAAAGTAGAATTAGATATGAAAATGGTTAAAATACGAGAGGAATTAATTAATAATTAGAGTTTTTATTGGGGACATAGTGGATATATAACTTTTTATAAGTCAAGGTTACATTTGATTATTCTTTCGTATGTTACTTCTTGGAGTTTTGTGGAATATATTAATATAGTCTCTTAGTATATATCGAATTTTATGAAAAACTATATACTAGTAATAAAGTTTTGTAATATTCAGGAGACATTTATTTCAGTAGAAAGTTGTACACTTTAAAAAAAATATTAGGTGGGTTCGGCTAGTATGTGGTTTGTCTTTATTTCACCTTTTTAGAATGAAAGCAGCAAATCCAACCACTCCCATGGACCAAATTATTTATTAAAGATATCCTTCAACAATATCAGACTAATAAATAACTCCCAGCTTTTTTATATATAATTATATATGTATGACATTTTTATTGGATTTTTTAGCTAATTGTTTAATATTCATTCGAAATAAGCTGGAGTAAAGGAAATATTCGTGCTAAATCAAAAAGTAGTGATTAGTGATATTAAAACCTGGAAGATTGATGATGATTCTTTTTAATAACAAAAAAGGTTTGTAACAAAGTTTTTAAAAGTTTGATAGCAAAAAGGTCCCAATTTTTCAAAGTTTTTAACAAAAAAAAAAAAACAAAAAACAAAAACGGTTTGTAATGTTTTCTTACTTGATAGCTAATTCAAGGAACCTCGTGCATGTTTTTGTATAGTTTCCGGTTGAGTTTTTCCACTATATGATGTTTATAATCACTTTATTAGTATCTTTATATTTGTATATACAACAAATTTGGACATGGTTTTGTTATTAGTTCTAAAATTTTAAACATGAAAAATTCTAATCACATAGCACTTATTCTTCTCCTTATTCTTTAAACCATCATAGTTTTTAGAATTTAGGTTTTAATTTATTTATGGGTGATACTAGGATTTTTGTGTGTCTCCTAGTAGTTTCAATTAACCTTATGCAGTTGTAGTAATTAAGATGTCAATCCAAATGGGATGTTGCTACCACTCAAGATGCAATCAAGAAATCACAAGTTAAACCAATTCAAAAAGAGTGTTTTTATGTCTAACAATCCTAGAGTGATCAGAATGCAAAACGGAAATGAGTCACAGAACTAGAAACAAAAATGTATGACAAGAAGCGAACAAGAATAAGTGAAACCGAAAACAATTCTAAGCATGAACAAACGAAACAGTCTCAGGAATGTAATATCAATCAAAAAGATAAAAGTCCAAAGGATGGGAGTAATTGATGTCGGTGGAGTCTCCTAGTCTACAGAGTGTTTAACATACGACAAGCAAACTATCCCTAAACAATGAACATCACAACTTAGCTAATCCAATCTCTTGGCAAAAGCTACTCAGACTCAACCACTTCCATACCTAGCTCTCGCTAGAGAAACATGATCAAACATGGCATGAAAAACAAGTTCATTCACGTCAACAAACATCCTAGACAACTAATCTCTTAGGCTAGGAA